>NC_137825.1:4569527-4709527 GCF_963921795.1 Nannobrachium achirus | reverse complement strand
TAACCCGAGGTGGCCACACTGTCCCCGATAACGTTGGACACCACAGACCACACCATAACCAGACGTTTATATCATTCATTCTACTAGGCTTTGATTGCATTTCAATAAAACTATATTTGAACACATAATGATCGCCCACATGTTACTGTTCTAAATTGTAGATTCTTGTTTGGGAATGTTAAATTGTTATATTATTCCAGCGCAATAGATGAATACAACTGAATGTTACGAACCCAAAAGGTTTAGGGCTAAGGTTTGCAACATAAACATTTAAAAGATTGATAAACCAGGATGTTGAACATTTCAAGTGCAAATAAAGGAGTCAAACACAGTTAAAGAGTGCAAAAGGGTGCTAGTGTTTACTCAAGAGAATGTCAAGTTAGTATTTACATATTTACATAAAAGTATGCACGTGCATACAATCCAAAAACATAAGCCACTACCTATAGACGCTGAGCTAGGACCACACATATGGGGTCATCGGTATCATTTGGGGGGATTAATTATCATAGTGATTTTTGGGTAGGTATACACCTCTAGTGATAGGGAAAATGTGATAGCATTGCATCTGTGGTAGCTTTCTCTGTGCTCTGTTTATCTATCCTTTTATAACAACATGCCAAAAAACTGTTTTCAAAATCCGAATGGAACATTCTACTTCAAACTGATGATTCTCCCTTAGTATTGACCCTCTGTCTTTGAAAAATGGCAAGGATAAAGCTCAGACTACATGTTTTTCATTGTACGTTGACATGCACGTCCTCAGTCATTGTAGTTCATTGTCAGACTGCATCTGTTCAACAGCTTGTTGGAAAACTTAAAGTGGCAAAAGAGGAAGATGAACGATGAATGCTTTGAAAGAATAGTGAACTAGTCTAATGCTTTAACTTCCCATTTGATGAATGCCAAGCAGCCTAACCTTAACTGATGTAACGTCAACAAATGTAAGAGGAAACTCAATACAATGACACTGGTGAATTTGCATCTATCAATGGGAAGGTCTGTTAATCATGAATAATGACTTCTTCATTTCTTACAGGTTGTTTAGGACATTATAGCCTCAATGTAAAGGTCAGGCCACACAAATAACGTTCCCCTGGAGACTGTTGTGTTGCTGCCCAGACTGAGACAGATATGGGGTCATCAGTATCATTTGGGGGGAATGATTCTCATAGTGACTTTTGGGAAGGTATATACATACCTAGTACTAGGAAATATGTGATAGCCTTGCTTTCTGTGTTATCACTTCATTTATAACCACATGCCAAAACACAGTTTTCAAAATCCAAATGGAACATTCTACTTCAAACTGATGATTCTCCCTTTAGTATTGAAAAATGGCAAGGATAAAGCTCAGCTCTACATGTTTTTCAAAAAGTTGTTAAAAGTATCATCTCTAGAAATGATACATATTACAGGCAGTGACAACATACTGTAGTGACTAGACTACATTACATAAGATGCACTTTTGTTTTCATGAAAGGTGTAACACAAAGGGTTCCTTTATAAATAACCAAAAGATTTTAAACCATGTTTACATACATAGATTCTAAAGAAATGTATTGTGAAATTCATTAAACTAAATATATTGCAAGTGTGTTAGAACATATCCAAAATGCCCACTATTTGTAATCTAATTTTTGGGTTTTCATACTGTACGTGTAGAATCCATTATTTTTAAATGGTCAGTCTCACATGTTAAGGTCAGGTCAAGGTTACTTTTGACCTCTGGGAGAACAACAAATGGAAACAACTTGATGAATATTCATCTTTCACTTCATTAAAACTTATTGCGACCGTCAGGTCGCAGTTACTACCAAAACCTCGACAGGCTGTCTGTCAGTCTGTCCGTCTGTCCGTCTGTCAGTCTTCCCGTCACGTCACACTTTTCCCCAACTCATATCTCCGCCACCGTTGCCCCAATCCATGCCAAACTTTGCACACACACTCCTTGCCTGCCAATCCACAACCTCCACCCCTCCCGGGACCCCCGGAGCTCCAAGGAACCCCAGGGACCCCCTGTCGCCGCCGCCAAAAAGTGCTAAAATGACCAATGACCACCCCAACGGGGCTGTTCACGGGGAATTCCTAGGGACCACCGACTCCTGGTGCTCCAGAATGGATGCAAAAGTGGTCGCACCCCTAGTGGAGGACCCCCGCCACTGCAGCGCACATAAAATGCCGTAACTTGGGCTAGGAGCGACCAGGAGAGCCGGGGCCGGTACCCACGCACCCGCCTCGGTGGCACCAAGAGAGCCGTCAACCGAGAGCCGTGAATCTGTCCCATATAGCGCCACCATCAGGCCCATTTTTTCAAACACATTTTTGGACACTGCTCCTACAGATTTTGCCCTAAAATCACGCAAATCGGTACACAGTATGTCTACACTCATGTCATCAACATGGATCTGTCCCATATAGCGCCACCATCAGGCCCATTTTTTCAAACACATTTTTGGACACTGCTCCTACAGATTTTGCCCTAAAATCACGCAAATCGGTACACAGTATGTCTACACTCATGTCATCAACATGGATCTGTCCCATATAGCGCCACCATCAGGCCCATTTTTTCAAACACATTTTTGGACACTGCTCCTACAGATTTTGCCCTAAAATCACGCAAATCGGTACACAGTATGTCTACACTCATGTCATCAACATGGATCTGTCCCATATAGCGCCACCATCAGGCCCATTTTTCAAACACATTTTTGGACACTGCTCCTACAGATTTTGCCCTAAAATCACGCAAATCGGTACACAGTATGTCTACACTCATGCCATCAATATTGATCTGTCCCATATAGCGCCACCATCAGGCCGACTTTTTCAAACACATTTTTGGACACTGCCCCTACAGATTTTGCCCTAAAATTATGCAAATCGGTACACAGTATGTCTACACTCATGTCATCAACATGGATCTGTCCCATATATTTTTTCAAACACATTTTTTGGACACTGCTCCCACACATTTTACCCTAAAATCACGCTGTGACCTGACGGTCGCTTATCTCCCGATTAGGGAGTCTTACTGGTTTGTAGCCGATCCAGAGTATACTCGCGAAATATACTCGAGTATTTATAGTGCCGATCCCGAGTATACGCACAATATTTACTGTATATACAGTAAAGCTGGCAAGGGCTACGTACCGTCCGTTGAAAAGTGCTGGCACGGGTGGACTCACCGATTCATCATCATCGCGCATCCACGTGCACACAATAGTGATCCCTTAACATGGAAACCAACAGTCTTTCTCATCTTTGATGTCCATTTTCTCCAAAAAACACTTTTGATGCCAAGGATGGCATTGGATTCTCGCTAAAATAGTACAAGCTGGAAGGCATCGATCCTCCATTACTGTTTACGCTTTGGACGACAACACTTCCGGGTAAATTTCAAACATCGTCAAGTAAGGAATTGTGAGCGCGATCTACTTCCGGCCTTCAAAATGAGAGACTGGCCGCGGACGGAGCGGGTGGCCGGCAGCTTGGACTTTTAAACCTTTCATGTCTGGAGCACTAAATGGGTTAAGTGTTTGTGAAAACTGTCATTATCATGTCACAGAACTGGTATTCATAATAATAATAGTAACACTATATAATAAGATGGCAACATGTATCTTTTGCAACTACATCTGTATTCTCCAACTCATAATCATAATCAGAAAGTCCACCCACCACATCCTCCTGGCCCTCACCCTCCTGACTGGCACACAGTAACACCCTCCTGGCCCTCACCCTCCTGACTGGCACACAGTAAGGATGTAAGGCTCATAGGAATTTAGGAAGTCTTGGTGATGTCTGCCTCATCATGACTAAATGCAGTATCTATCATCAGCACTGAAGGTGTCCACCATGCTCAACAGCCTCTGCTAAATGTTCTTGCTCTTCAGGATGACATATTATGAGTGTAAAGGACATTACTATTCACAACATTCACAACGTTATTTAGCCAATAATGGGATTGAAGAGATGAGGGCAGTGATCTTTCTGTGTGTGTGTGTGTGTGTGTGTGTGTGTGTGTGTGTGTGTGTGTGTGTGTGTGTGTGTGTGTGTGTGTGTGTGTGTGTGGATGATACACCCTAATCTTTTACGACCAAGACACACCAGCGCTTAGACTCCCTACTACTGTTTTTGCACATTTTGGGGAAGGCATCAGTCAACTCCACCCACATGCATCATGACAGCATCATTCCTGCTCTTTATGGCAGTCTGCTCCCCAGACGGTGAGCAGAGACAGTGATCCAGAATCCATCATGGTGCTGACACAAAGTCTAACTTAGCCTCTGGCATGGAATACATGCATCTCAGCAGGCACTGGGTGAGATATCAAGCATACTGCACATGGCCAGCACTGAAGAAGTGCTTCATCATGTGTGTCATGAGAGAAAAGGTGACAACTTATTGTCAAGGTCTCTCCCTGCACATTCAAACAGGTGGATGTGAAGTATAGGAAGAATTAAGTTGTCAACCCAAAGTCAGGTAGTCAGATACAGCACAGGTAGACTGCTGCTGTATCTGTTCAAATGTCTTTGGTCCACGTGATAGAAGAAACCACTTCAGAGTGCAGCTGATACACTCAAGACTATTACCACTGAACTTGCCTGTCAGCCCTCCATATGCAAACACATGCATTTCCAGTGCTGAACTTTGCAACAGTATTGTAATGCATCTGAGGAATGACTATAACATGCATCCCACCGGGTTGCACAATTACATTATAGAGCTGTTCTAGCTGATTCCAGCATACCTGCAACGTGTCAACAATTGTGTCATGTCAATCGTGAGGTGAATACTCTACATGTCAACCAGTGACCATAGCTGCTGCCTGCTTGGACACCTGGATAAGGAGTGATAAGGTGTGAGAGACCTTGACCTGACCGTTAGCACATAGGCCTAAGACTGACTGGCAATTGAATATATAACATTAGAAATAGATTCTACACCTATGACCCCCCCCCCCCCCCCCCCAGGTCCCCATATGAATCACCATAAGTTCACAGATTCCCTCACACAACTGCAATATAATTGGTTGTTTTTACATAATTTAGTAGGCTACAATGAATCATCGCAATACAATGGATTTTACAATAAATAACTAGTAAGACACCGCAGGGCAACATGCAACCGGCGAGGTCGCGCCATGTCTTGGCCATCTAGCCAGTGATGTATATCAGACCAGTTACCCATATATGGAGACCCCTGGTACCCATATATGGAGATCCATGTACTGTATATGGAGATATGCTGTGAGAGCCCAAACATGCTTACTCAGTTATTCGTTATGTGAAAGTCCTATGACGTCTATGACATCTGACATCATACATACAATCCCTTTATGGAGATCCCTGTCTGTAGAACCAGCCACACAGATATGGGCTGTCTTGGCCATATATGGATTCTGTTGGTGTGGTATTTGGCCGATGTGGCCTCCATACATGGGCATTCCCATATAAAGGCCTGTTAGATATGGGCTTAATATTGACCACAGTGTCAGGCGTGACAGAGACACGGACAAGATGTGCCGGTTTTCATAGTTAACTGCGACCTATGGTCGCAATAACTGATGGTAATTTCACTGATTCAGCCACATTCCTTGAACCCTAAAACCTTGGGTTATATAACCAATACCACCTTTCTATATTTGAACCGTATCATAACGCTAAGCTCCAGTCAGCTATCTTGGACGCATCTTGAAAATGATGAATTCCTACATTTTTAGTATGTTCTTAAGCATGCCTAGAGGTCTCAGAAGTAGTTGAAAAACTTTTGTATAGGGGGGTTAAGTAGTATGGTTTCATATCATGACCCATGTAATTTTCTCCTAGTGTTATAAAATAAAATGCATGATAGCACCCATAAAGCTACCACTGGTGCAAGGCTATCACATATTTTCTAACTCTAGACATGTACACCATGACAACAATCACTATGAGCATTAATCCCCTCAGTTGATACCGACCAACCCCAGTGGCTCACCGTCTACTAGGGACACGGGCGTTGCCAAAATAACAAACGAAGCAGCTAAGTGAAACGAAAGACAGACTAACTAACTAACTACCAAATAACTAGTCTAGTAAAACAAAAGCCTGCCTACCTAACTACTCTAACCAAAAACAAGTTCAAAAATACATAAGTGGCAACAACCCCTTACCTAGTGTGCTTAACAAAGTTCTACCTACGTGGTGCCTGTGTATAGAGAGAGGCCTCTGTCTTTCCCTGTCCAAAGGCAGCAGCATATACAACAGAATTTACATTGAGTAGGAGAAATAACGAAAGACTAAAGTTTGCTCTGGAATTCACAATAACTAAAGAAACACAAGACTACATGACAGGGCTAAAAACAGGGGACTGGTTTGGAGAGACTGATAGTGCGGTATGCTATGTATTCCTGTAGGAACTTTTTGCCAAAATTGATTTTTTTTTTGCTGTTTTGGCTTCTATAGGGACCAAACTATCAGAAAATGATGGGGGTCAAATTTTCAGACCCCTCCCTCATTTCCTGGGGGCGGGTCACTTCAGTTTTGGCCCTATCGGCCTTGTTTTCCCAATTTCCCATAGGATTTTTTTGCCCTAATTGTTTTTATTTTTGCTGTTTTGGCTTCTATAGGGAGCAAACTATCAGAAAATGACGGGGGTCAAATTTTAAGACCCCTCTCTCATTTCCTGGGGGGCGGGTCACTTCAGTTTTGGCCCTATTCGGCCTTGTTTTCCCAATTTCCCATAGGATTTTTTTTGCCAAAATAGATTTGTTTGCTGTTTTGGCTTCTATAGGGACCAAACTATCAGAAAATGATGGGGGTCAAATTTTCAGACCCCTCCCTCATTTCCTGGGGGCGGGTCACTTCAGTTTTGGCCCTATTCGGCTATGTTTTCCCAATCTCCCATAGGATTGTTTTGCTAAAATATATTTTTTCTTTTGTTGTTTTGGCTTCTATAGGGACCAAACTATCAGAAGATGTTGGGGTACACATTTTCAGACCCCTCCCTCATTTCCTGGGGGGGAGAGGGGGGGGGGGGGGGTCACTTTAGTTTTGGCCCTATTCACCTATGTATTCCCATAGGAGTATTTTGCTAAAATGTATTTCTTTGCCGTTTTGGCTTCTATAGGGACCAAACTATCACAAAATGACAGCGTTCCAATTTTCAGACCCCTCCCTCATATCCTGGGGGGAGTACTTTACAGTACTATAAACAACTTCATAGTATATTCTGAGGCTATTCAATAGTTTAGGTAGGAACAGTTCAAGTGAGGAGGATGGGGTAGCATTTATACTTCTGACCTGTTATTATTCTTGTCAAATACAGGATCTATTCATCATCCTCCCTTAAGGCTCATTCCCACTGGGCCAGATAAACAGATACAAAAATATCTTTCTCCATTCAAGTGGATGGTAAGATACAGATAAAAGAAAATATCTGTCTCAGATATTTTGTATCTGTGTCTTACCATCCACTTGAATGGGGAAAGATATTTCTTTATCTGTTAATCTGGCCCAGTGAGAATGGGCCTTTATACTGTTGGCAAAGTCTCCAGTCCAGTGCCATAGCACTTGCAGAGACTGACTGTCCCTTGCAACTTTGCAGCCACATGTGATGAGCTCAAGTATTGCCTTTGGAGCAGGGAGGGCAAGACACCTGACTGGAACATACCCTCCACTCTCCGAATTCCACCAATTCTCTTCAATTGGTGGAAGCTCAGGGCTCAGGGCAATTGGATATCGGTGTTAGCAGCCTCTTCGATGTATGCACCTCCTCAAAATCATGTCCCTTGATGTCCCTCATATATGACATGAGAGAGTAAAAGGTACATCAACCTGTCAACCATCCATCAAATGACGTCACAGGTTAAGCCCCACCCCTTTTTGACCGGAAGTCCCGCCCCTCGCGTTATACCGGAAGTCGTAGTTTTGGCGGTTAGATTTGAATTTCAAAAAAAGAGCGGTAAAATAAAAAGCGGGAAAAAAGAGCGCTTAGATTTGAATTTAAAAAAAGAGCGGTAAAATAAAAAGCGCGAAAAAAGAGCGCTTAGATTTGAATTTTGAAAAAGAGCGGTAAAAATAAAAAGCGGGGAAAAAAGAGCGGTAACAATAAAAAGCGGGAAAAATACCTACAGTGGAGACTCCTCCTCCATTGTAAGCGCCTCCTACTCCTTTGACATTTTTTCCTTTAAATAGAGAGGGCTTGTTTAGCAGAGAACTGTAGAGGAGTGAATCAGCTCGGAGGGTTTTAATACATTTAAAAAACAGCCACCTGAGAAAAGAACAAACATGGAGTCTAATGGTGTGATCTACCACGCTGCTGATAAGAAGATCTGGCGCCTCGCCCATTCTCGGAAATTAATGTGCAATTACATGCATTTTTATCATAAATTTCCATGGGTTACACTGACGACGTTGGAATTTGGAGAGAGCATGTTTGACGTAAATACCCCGGAACTGAGGGTGTATGCTACAGAATTCGAAGACCTGAAGAAATACGTCCTGGAGTTCTGTGATTACATGGAGGCGTCTCGTCTAGCGCTGAACTGCGAATTCAAGCGGCCCGAAATTGTAGAAACGGATCCCGAAGCACCGGGCCATGCGAGGGGGGAACCAGCCTTCATGGTCGACTGCTCCAGGTCGCTTAAATGGCTTATGGTGAGATTTAGGAAGCATGATGATGCTTCAGACAGAGTGCCTAAAACAGCTATGGCTGTGGAGAAATCTTACCCGATCCATCTGGCTTTCCACCTTGATGATATCTGGATAGTCCGTCAGTTAATGAAGGAACTCGAGGTGTACTTTGAAAATCAGCGAGAGCAAGTACGGAAAATGAGCCTGCTGGAGAGACGATTCATTGAGGGACATCTGCATGACAAGGTGATGGTTGAAGACGCGAGCGACCCTCCAAAGCCTGCAAAACGTCTACGTCTTATGCCTGCAAAACGTGTACGTCTTACGCCTATCAAGGAGGTGTTGGTGGAAATCGATGAGTGTGCTCAAGCCGATTGCTTGACGGAATAGCACATTCCTCCTCCTCCACCTCACGCATATTCGGAGCGACTTACATTTAGGGTGGACAGACTATATAACACATGGTAATATAGGGAAAATGGACAGAAGTACACTAAATCAACAGCATCCATCATGTCAACTAACTCATGGATGAGGACGTGGGCCGCTCTGAAGATTGTGGCGGGCACTTCAACGTGAGGGCGTGACAATATCAGACTCTAGACTCCGCCTCCTTTTATTAACTGTATATAAGAGGGCTAGAGCTGTAGTTGGTGATTGCCTGGCAGAACAGCGGCGTAAGCTCTAGCCCCCTTATACACCGGACTCCCTTTCTTCTTCAACATGGACAGCATCAACCTATTCGCTGAGGAGACATGTGGTGGAGGACCCGCAGGGGGAGCGATCCCCTATTTCCCCGCCGATGATTCATTCAGTGCCGCGGACCTCCCCCTATTCGATCCGGGTTTATTGTTTTACCGGCGAAACTGCTGCAGCGAATCGCCGCCTTCACCACGGCTCAGTTGTGAAACGGTTGATATATTCAGTCCTGAATATAAATCTATCCCGTCTCCTGTAAACCCAACACTGGGTCATCATGGTGGTATACTGAACACACTCACCTTGGAGACTATCAAAGCGGCAATTGCATCAGTTCTACCAACTGTCATCGGAGAGCAGCTAAAACTAGACTGTTATGGATGTCTAACAGACCACCCCAGTCAGACGCAGCATGATTGTCTATACCCGATCCCTGCATATTACTTCGAGCTCAAGTTCGATGAGCTGACAAGAAGGGTTTGGTCTGAGCGTTTTATTCCTGGTTTGATGCGCCTGCTGGAGAGTAGGGGTCTTCTCGCCTCTGCAAGCAGAGTCCAGGGAATCTGCGAAGCCCTTCTTTATGAGCTAAAGAATTCGACGGATATCGAAGAAAAAGTCAATGAGATCCTGGCCGAGTTGGTCGGAGAAGACTCGGTGAAGAAAGATGAGATGAACAACTTTGTCAGCTACTGGATGTACACGCCTGCTGAAGGGGCTCAAGACACAGAAGAAGGACTCTAGAATCAGATTCTATCTATGAGTTGATCTATGAACTGATAAGACCATGGGGAATATCATCTCTGCATTTACCCACTATATTTTTGCGGGCTTTCCGACCAGTCGGATCAATTCAACTTTAAAGCATGTAATTGCTAATAGAGTTTGTGATGTCTCTATATATAAAACACAATGTAATGTCAGCTCTGAACGTCTAACGCATTTTGAAAATGTAATATTGATTGTGAGACAGAATTTCATGTTACATCCCTGGGAAGATATGGTGATAAATTTATCAAATGCACCTGATTTTGAGGAATGTCTGCGCATGATTATAATTCGTGTTCCCAGTTTTAGAATATCACATCTTTTTTGTTTCTATTCACTCCTAGTCGATGTCTTAGTTTATAAACTGAAGCAGGGTCAAAGTGTGGATGTTGATCATATACTCAATGTAGTGCATTCATGTATTATAGAACACAAAGGTGTTGGCATTTTATTCGATGTTATTATGCGATCCTGATGTTATTAGGTATAATAATAATAAACCATATATTCTGTGTGATAGAATAAAGTTGTATTGCGTCATTATTTTTAACAGAGGTTTGCATGATTTCAGACTTATATATATAGTAGGTTTGGACACGGGAGGCTGCACAGACTGTGCAGTGACACTATGGCCTCAAAGAAGGAGCAAAAGCTAATGCAGCGTTTATACTATGATCCTAGAGGAGAAGGTTCTTTTGGGGGTGCGGAAAAATTGAGGAAGGCTGTGGAAAAACATAGTGGAAGAAAGCCTAATCCAGAACATATTGCAGACTTTTTATCAGCTCAAGATGCTTACACATTGCACAAACCGGCTAGAAAAACGTTTCCTAGAAATCGGGTGTTTGCCCCTCGGCCTAAATACCAGCTACAAGCTGATCTGTGTGATATGACCTCATTATCAAAATATAATGATAACATGAAATTTCTGCTTACGGTGATAGATGTATTCAGTAAAAAAGCATATGTCAGAGCTTTAAAAAATAAGACAGGGGCTGAAGTGACAGCTGCATTTGCTTCAGTTCTGGAGGAAGCAGGGGCCCCGTTGAAACTTCAGACCGACAGAGGCGGCGAGTTTTTTAATAAACATTTTGATAAGCTAATGAAAAAACATAAAATTATACATTTTGCTACAGGAAGTAACCTGAAAGCTAGCGTGGCAGAACGCTACAACCGGACACTGAAAGAAAAAATGTTTAGATATTTCACGGCTATGAATACAAGGAGGTATATAGAAGTACTCCAAGATTTAGTTCATAGCTACAATAACACTTTCCACTCCAGTATAAAAATGAGACCCAATGAGGTCACCCCTGAAAACACTCGGAAGGTGTTTGAGAATTTATACAGCAATATGCTCTTAAAGAAAACAGCCCTAAAATATAAATTCAAAGAAGGGGATATAGTACGTATTTCAAAATACAGAGCTGTGTTTGATAAGATGTATGAGAAATCCTTCACTGATGAATTTTTCTTTGTTAACGAATGCATACCACGCGAACCACCGGTCTATATTTTAAGGGATATAAACAATTCAATCATCCAGGGGACCTTCTATGAGAAGGAGCTACAGAAGGTCAAGATCTCACCCAGCACAACTTTCCAGATAGACCATATCATAGATACAAAAATAAAAAATGGTCGTAAAATGTCACTGGTGCATTGGAAAGGATGGCCTTCGCGTTTTGACTCATGGATAGCTACTAAAGACATAATTAACCTGGAGAAGAAGAAGAAGAAGAAGAGAGGGAGGGAATAACATTTCCAATCGCCATGAAAAGCTAGTAATTTCGCCCAATGACAGTCAGTTGGAGAAGAACTGAACCAGTAGAAGGATGGAGGAACGCAAATCTTTCTATTTGACATTACCGTCAAATGCCTGTCATGACATATTTCCTGAAAATACCAGCTCGGACTATACAATCTCACTTTCGCTGCCAATAGAGTTGAATGCTCCATACGACGTAGCGTTAGCAGAAATTATGTACTGTCACACATGGAATAATATTGTCAGCCTGGAGTGTACTTATGATGTCATCGATCATTCAAAGAAAGATCAACCGCCGATTTATCAGAAAATTAAAACAGGACATTATGACAGCATCCCGCAATTGGCCTCGGAAATGAATTTAATGTTTCAGGATGCTGATTTGGATATACATTTAGTTTATAATCAAATCCTAAAAAAGGTTATTGTGTATGCCAGTGATATCTACTCTTTAAGGTTACAAGCGCCTATGGCATACATGCTGGGATTTCAACCAGATGTCTGGTACAGACTCAAGGCCGAGTTTACACCACCACACCCTTGTGATATATATGCTGGTCAATATTGCTTTTATGTGTATAGCAATATCTGCGAATCCCAACATTGCGGGGAGTATCAAACCCCCCTCTTAAGAATTGTTGAAAAGCAGGGGTCTTATGGTGAACCTGTCATTATATCATACAATAAGCTACACTACATACCTGTGAACAAGACACGGCTGGACACGGTTAAGATTGAAATTAAGAGTGACCTCAATAAGTATATAAGGTTTGCCTATGGTAAAACAATTGTAAAATTACATTTTCGTCCTCAGACTAACTCTATACTCTAAATAAGAAAGGAAGCCAAAATGGATCATCAAAGATTCATTTCCTATTACACAAATCAGGCTGGAGGAGGAGGACTTCCTGGTTTCCAGGGCGTCCCTGTACAGTATGGCCGTGGGATTGGCTCTGTGCTTTCACGGGCTTTTCGATTTATCATGCCTTTTATTAAACGCGGGGCAACAATTGTAAAGCCTCATTTATCCACGGCAGCGAAAGGAATCGCATCAGATGTGGTCTCGGCTGTAACTACCCGTTTGATGAAAGGACCAGAGAGTAAACAGGAAGGATCAGGGCTAACACGGCTATCACGCAGAAAAAGGAAAAGATCTGTGTCTGCTTTAGCCAAAGCAGGTTATAAAAACCCTAAACGGAGAAAGACTGCATCACAGTCTAAGCGCAAGACAGGGCGAAGACCAGGAAAACGACAACGCAGGCTAGGAGAGGATATATTTTAAACAAATAAAGATGTCTTTCCAGAGGACAACCGAGATAACGAAATCAGAGCTTGATATCTTTTTGCCATCCTATACGCAGTTGAGTGTCGATGATACTAATTACATAGAAGTCACACCCCTGAACTCCCTAGCGGATCAGAATGTGTTGGAATTTGTAATACCAGGTGCTGGCGATCGCTATCTCGATTTAGCCTCAACACTGCTCCATCTACGTCTTAAAATTGTTAAAGCTGATGGCAGTGACTTGGCAGATACAGATGGAGTAGGAATTATACAGTATCCTCTTAACACCATGTTTTCGCAAGTGGATGTGAGCCTAAATGATGTGCTTATCAGTTGCAGTAGTGCTACACATCCTTATAGGGCCATGATCGAAACCCTCCTGAATTTCGGTCCTGAAGCATTAAAATCGCAATTTTCAGCCGGCCTATGGTATAAAGATGAAAAAGAATTGGATTCAGTCAATGTGGCAGCGGATGGTCCAAATCCGGGCCTTGTTAGCCGTGCGAAATACTGCCAGGAATCGAAGGAGTTTACCTTAATGGGACCCCTGCACTCGGATATTTTTTTCTCAGAGCGTCTATTGATAAATAATGTCGACGTGAAATTAAAACTTGTGAAAGCTAAGAGCATTTTCACTCTGATGTGTCCTGCTGATAAAACCTACGAACTTAAAATAATGGGAGCCAGTATTTTTGTGAAGAAGGTGGATGTCAGCCCCGCTGTGATGCTAGGGCACAGTGCTGCATTAATGAAATCGAATGCCCTGTATCCTATAAGCCGCGTGGACGTAAAAAATTACACACTCCCCGCCCAGTCAAGAGTTTGTTCTCAAGACAATTTATTTCTAGGAAAGCTTCCTAGATATATTGTCATTGGGCTGGTCGACCACACAGCGTGGGTGGGAAGTCGAAATCGCAACCCTTTCAGGTATAGTAATATATATGTATATACTGTATGTATATAATCTCATTTTCTTATTTTACCTGATTTTTTAAAACACGTATATTAACTGATTGCAATTTCTTTTGCAGATTCCAGCACTTCGATTTGGAATATCTGGCTCTAGGAGTGAACGGTCGACATATTTGCAAACCATTTTCGCCTAATTTTGGCGAACACCACACCGCGAGAGAATTTTATAATTTGTTCCTGGGAACAAATAAACATATGAAAAATGAAGGACTCTGCATAAACAGGGAGGATTTTGAACAGGGTTATGCTCTGTTTGTTTTGAATTTGGCACGGGACGGAGAACTAGACCCTGAAGCCATTTCGGCCTCGGTCAATGGTACCTGTCGTTTAGACCTACGGTTCAGAAGGGCGTTGCCAAGCACTGTCACTCTAGTGGTCTATTCGTGCTATGACAGTCTGATACACATCAACTCAAGACGAAACGTCCTTTTGGAATATTGAATCATCACATAAAGAGAAGAGAAGAAGAAAGAAGCTAAGCAAGAGATGGATAGCTATCAAATCGAGTCTATATTAAAACCTATCATAGGGCCAGCCTTTGGTGGGGTATACCCGTGCGACTTACTCCCATCTAAAATTGATGAGCGTCCATTGTATCTTGTTGTCAACACTGATCCTCAGGATAAGCCAGGAGAGCATTGGATAGCAATAGTTTTGGAAGCGGAGTCTGGAAAGGCCAGCTTCTTTGACTCATATGGATATCCCCCCAATGCTTCTTTCTATCCCAAGAGCTTTACCACCTTCCTGGCACGTAATGCTCATGAAATAAGATTCAACCGCCGTCAATTGCAAGATGATTTTTCAACCACCTGCGGGGCTCACGTTATATACTATATCAGCCATAGGGCAAAAGGGCTATCGTTCCAAGAGACTATGAGACTCTATTCTGATAATTTGAGAAAAAATGACATGTTGGTGACTAGCTTTGTGAGAAAATTTAGGAAATGTATTAGACGCTTAAACTCTGTTAAAACCTATACTCAGAATGCATGCTCTTTGAAACTATTTAATGAATGTCATGATTGTGTGTGAAATAAATACAAGATACTCTTTTATTCAAATAAAAAAATGTCTTTATTGACAATCATTTCCGCTGTACATGATTATTTATTTTATGGATATAGAGGTATATGTGAGTGATATTATTATTGTTCACTCGGTGAAGTGGAGCCAATTTCTAGGATTAGGAGAAAATGGTGAGGACCATAGCGCGTATGGAGGGTAGTTAGATGTTTCAAAATCAGCATCTCCATCTTCCATAGGTGTAGCACTCGCGCTGGCACGAACAAGGTCAGCTGAATACGGTAGCTGTGTAGATTCTCGCTGGCTCCGATTAACTTTCTTTTTTCTCAGTCTCCTTGTATATGGGGCCGTGGGGTCTGTGACTGTAGGCATCTCTTTCAGATCTTGAATTTGTTTGCGTGCATAGACATTGGATATACTTGTAAGAGGAATATTTAATTCAGAAATGACATGTAGAAATGATTCCCAGCCTGCAGGGAAAGTGTGAACACGCGATCTCTGCTGCTGAGATAAAGTCTTCATCAAATCCAAAATATGTGAGCCTTTAATAGGCTGTCCCCTGATAGAGACTTCTCCTGAAGGATTCCATGTCAGTGCCCCATCAGATTCTTGAAGCTTTTGTAAAATATAGGATACATTCTTCTTAGACCTTGCAGGTATTAGTTGTAAGATGTCCTCACTGCTTTCATCTTGTTGGGTTTGATTCTGTTGAGGAACACTCCCATCGCTTACTCCATCTGGAGATGTTTCGCCCCGTTGTGAAGGTAATTTCAATGCTATTTCACGATCATCATGTTCCCCACTTCGAATAAGTGTGAGTAATTTCTGCAGTAGTATATTATAACGTTTTGCTTTTTCATAAACATTGATTCCTGCTTCATTTAGCACAGCCTCCATTTTCCTTTCCAAATCATTTTGCGCTGTGACAGTAATGCTCTCTGATTGAGACTTCTTCTTTGCGATTAATTTGTCCAGCTGCTGCTCCGAGAGCATGAACATTTTGTTGAAACTGGTCATGATTTACGTGCAGCAATTAAACTGGTTATCAGGGGAATAGCCACACCTAAAAGAGCAGATAGGAAACCGCCTTTTTGGGTTATAGCCTTTCGTTTACGCATAACCGATGTTCTCTTGTTTGCAAAAAGCTTAATAAACTTTTTCTGTTTCTGCAGCCTGCTATATTGCTTGGGGTTCAGAGGCACATTCCCCTTCAATATATTTAAGCAAATCTCGCAAAGCGCTAATATCAGATCATCGGGGCAACGCGCCAAAAAACCTTTACGCTCCTGTGGGCGCAGTGTGGGTATTGCTTTTAAAAATGGTAGGTTGCGTTTTAGCCTCTTTGACATTTTTACTTTTTAGGCATGTAAACAACAGGCCACTCAGAGGGAAGTAGTCCGCTTCTCAGTCTAAAACGTTCTGGACATGTGGGTCTTAAATCTATCAAGATATAGGAATGTGGCTCATTTGTGGCATCTTCATAGCACTGTATAAAAAAATCCTTATGGCCAGGGAACATTTGCCGAGCCAGAATGGCGAGTTGGGTCTTGTCCCGTGGAATTTTGAAGATTATATAATATGAGCTATTTAAACCTATTGTTCGCGCATGCCTGCCCTGATTAAAGAGGTTCTGAACCAGATAGATCACAGACAAATTATGGTGATGCCTGTACTGAGTAAATGCCTTGGCTAACTCAGCACTATCCGAACCGGCCTGCATAGCATCATCTAGAATTACAAGATTGTGTTGATTTTTAGGGAAGAGAGCATCATCTGTGAAAGAGTCTGGAATGCCTTCTATAAAAGTTATATCCAACTGTTGCGCGAGTTCATCATACATAGGCTGGTATGACGTATAACACCATACTACGCGATCCGGGATTCTTGAAAATACATGTTCCATGTTTTGTAGAAGTTTCTTCACAAAAAAACTCTTCCCTGAGCCTGAGGGCCCTGCAACAATGCATGAGAAAGGCATTTCGAGCCTTGGATCGAAATTTACTTCATTCATTATACCTAGCCGTCTTACACTAACCCCTCTATCATAGACCGTTTTTACAGAGTGACACCAATGCAGGCTGAGAAGCAAGATTTATTATTAAATCTAGTTTAATGTAAGTAATAACTGTTTGATTGTATTTCAGAGGAACATGCATATAGAACCCTCGGCAGAAAAAAAACAGCCCTCTGAATCAACATTACATTGCTACAGTATAGGATTTCAGCACCATGGAGAGCACCAGAGCATATGGAGGAGGAGGAGGAGATAAAAAGGAGAGAGAAAAAAAGGATGTTTTCTCCTGCATGTGACTTTATTTTCCAACTGAGTATGATAAAAGACAACTTTATTAACACGGCACATTGAAACACATTTCCAGAAATACATCAAAGATATTTGAAAACAAAAAACTTTTAATCCAAACGTGTTACACTAAGTAGATAATACATCACTTTAATAAACAAGATAACATGTCAGAACATCTACAACAAATCAAAAAATCAAAACCCAATAAAGTCAGTAATGAAAAAACAAACATTAACTGTACAAAGCATCATCATCATCATCATCACCATCATCATGTCATATCAATAACCGAATGGCACTGTCCGCCCATCATTGAGTAGACGCCTCTTGTCAAACACAACCTTGAATTTAATTTCACGATGTCGGTTGTATAGATCAAATGACTTCATATCACGAACAATTTTATTGTATTGGGTAGGAATTGTCTGAGTGCTTTTGCGGTCCGAGATATAACCCTCGACCATTTGCGTGACACTGTCAAAGTTTACACGTGCGCAATTCTCAAAGTTCTGGGTTATACCCTTGCATTTGACAGTGACTTTAGAATTCTTGGTGCTATAGCAATAAGTCTTCGACGCGGCTGAAGCAAAACTTGTTATGTAATCACCAGGATCCAACTCGGATGTGAGCATGCCTAAATAATCTCCGAGTTCGGGTTCATAGGTATATTCAGGTGAGCTTTGATAAATCAACGAGTCCGTGTCCAGATAAAAAACACGGGTGTTTAGCCGAGATAATTCCTTGTAAAGCTGAAGACGCCCCAGAGCGGTAGTAAATGCGGCTAAAAAAATATTTGTGTCACCGGGAGGTAGAACAGCTTTGGAGTTATAGCGCCATTTAACAAGGGCCACTGCGTCATTAATGAAATGGAAGTTTGAAATTTCATAGTTTGATGAAAAGAGAAATCCAAATAATTTTACAGGATCTTTCACTATCGTGGTAGTGAGGAGGTTAGAACGCTGGGCCATTTTTCCCCATAGAGAATTCAACAACAGTTTGGCAATTTGTCTTTTAGCAGGGTTGTGCTCAATTTTGCTAGGGTCTAAACGGATGCCTTGGTTTTCTTCATATTTTTGAATGTATTCTTGTCTGCTTTTTGCATCAGTGGCTGAGCTGGGCCAACCTGAGCTTGTTTGCTTTAGGGCCAAAAAGCACTGGATGTAGTCTTTAAAAAGCTCGTCCGATTGTTCTTTAAAATGCCAAATTTCAAATACCTCAGCAACAGCATACCCTTGAGCAAGAGCCTCCTTGAATTCAGGGGTTACCCAAAGACCAGTAAGCGCTCGTTCTTCATCTGTATGGGCACAGTCAGAGGATTGGTTGTTGTTTTCAGCACAGGTATGGCATAGAGTGAAAACTAGTTTCCCGGCTCTGGTTTTAGTCGGTAGGACAGGGAAAAACAAGCCCCTCGGGGGAAAAACCTTTGCATGGATTAAGCCAAAATACTCTGACACTGGTTTCTCGAAAGGTGGAAACAATTTTTCAGGATGTCCAACCGGGTAGGAAAAACTACTCTGACAAAATGGGTAGAGCGAGGTGAAATCAACATATCGGATTTCCTCACCTGGTTTAGCAGTGTAGCGCAAACACACTGGTGACGTGCGACCCCCATATAAAGCAGCTCGTGGATCTGTAATTGTAGGTTTCACATAACGGGTTAAGAATGCTTTCACTTCAGGGTTATCTTTTTTCATTGCCTCCCATTCGTGCTCCCAGATTACTTCGACTTTGAGACCAAATTCATTTTTCAATCTGTCCAGTTTTTTCAAAGTATTAGAATACCGCTCGTCGAATCTCTCACCTGTTAACGGGAATATGTCATGCGGGTTTGTGCACTGAAGGCAGCCATGATGCCAACAACCATTAAATTCCATAGCTATCCGCTCGCCATCTTTCTCATAATAGCCATCGAGATGGTATGGGCCTATTCGCACCTCGCCCCCCTTTAATGCATGAGTTATCCGTTCACCCCGGCTGTGAGAGAGAAACTCTAACCATTGAATGGATGCGTTTGAGTATGATTTGTACTGGTTCTGATAATGCCGGGGGTCAGGGATTGCTATTGTGTTCTGTTTCAGAAAGTTAGTCTGGTACACAGACATCGCAGCTGATGCAATAGTAACCGCGTCAAACGGATCAACACCGGTTGTGTTAATGAACTCCTCGCGAAACTTTAATGCACCTTCTTTTAGAATTTGAACATCATTAAAGCAGTATTCTTTTAGAACTGCGGAAAAATCAAATGGCACGTCTTTGACACCCTCATACCATGAGAGAAATTTAGCCCTTTCTTTTACAGACATTTGATCGGGTCCATAAAAATGTGCTGCAGGGATCTCGCCAACGTATCCGAATTTAGTCATACTGCTCCAGAGGTGAGGGAAATACCCCTTCTCCTCTGTTTTACATCCAAGGGCTTTCGGGAAATTCCGCAATGCTATCGGAATGAATGAGTATGAATCCAGAAATTTTAAATTAAAATCTGGATCCTGAATCAATACAATTTTACTCCCTGTAGTTATAATGAACGGGTCTAGGTTTTCCTTCACATACGCATTCAGTATAAGGTAGTTATCAAAACCCTTTCCATAGTGTGAGATGAATGTTGTTCCTTTGTTTATTTTTGTTCTGAAATGTTTTAGGAACTTAACAGCACAATCAGGTCCCTCAGCGGTGAATGGCTTGTTGTCACGGGTAGACAGTGCCACGACGTACATGGGTTTATGCACTCCATTAAGGCTTTCTGTTTCAAAGTCAAAAAACACATAATGCTTCTTTTCTATTTCTTCCAATGTTTTTTTTGTTTTACGCTGCATGAAACATTGATGTCTCTCTGCCTCTCCCTCTTCTACTTCTACTGAGAGACTAATGGCACCGGCCTCGCTGATTTTCTTTTTTTCAAGGGGTTGTTTGCAGATGTCACAACATTTAACAAGGCACGTATGAGGTGTAGGGGGGTCTGTCATAGCAACATAGTAGAGCAGATTGCATTTCTGGCATTTTTTATGTAAGTCACAGAGGCTGGCCTTTTTTTCTGCTTTAGGGTGCCATGTTTTTTCTAGATGACGTCGGTGACATGTGTCATTGCGACATTTTCTATGACACCCATCGCATTCTATTAATCGGTACGGGTCCCCACTCTGTTGGCATGAGGAGAAACACACAGAACAAAATCCCTCGCATCTATGGTTCTTCATACAATCATAACCATGATAACAGAAATCGCAGACATATCGCGTTCCCAACAAACCTTTCACGTTGTAAATGCCATAATAGTGGTTATCGTGTAAGAGCATGTAGTAGGTTTTTTCAGCCAGATCTTTTGGTTTAGTTGTCGAGAATGGAATTAAATTTTTTCCTGGGCCTGGTTGGTAGTAAACAACAATTTTGCAATTTAACATGTCTTCAAATAGTCTAATGTGAAGCTCTGTCATTGTCACAGCGGTATTAAGACCCAAACCCACCTGTGTGTGTATAGACTCCCCTTCTTTTATGATCTCTGCCATAGCCTTATCGGGGTTGATGAGCCCTGCTAAGCTGACGGAAAAACATGTGCTGTTTTTATTTGGAATGACAAATAGATGCCGTGCATTTTTTGGGATGGCCTGAGAGGCACCATAAGATGCAAATCGCCTCTTATTATTACCGCTCCCTTGATGGGGTCTGACTATTTGAATAACCAGTTCAAGAGAACTGTCAGACAAAACTTCGCGGTTACTTTGAAAAAGACGATCCAGAAGTTGTTGAAAATTTGTGTTGTCGCTCTCACCATAGCGTATCATCATTGAAACATCATCTTGAAGACTGTTTGCTCGCAATTCTGCTTGGACCACATCGTGTTCGCTGACACCAGCTCTTTGCAAAGCATGTGTCACCTTATCTTGTAACTCATTTGTCACAATGTCATAAAATTGGGCAAAATCTGCAACATTGCCTGGTTGAGGAAAATTGAGAAATTGCCTGATCTCTGTGTTGCGAAAAATATCTCTCTGTACGACTTGCATGTTTCCCCCGTGCTGTTCGAGGAGACCATCAATTAAATCAAAAACATTGCTCTGTATAACAGGCCCCTGAGTGCGACCCCCTGCTTGTATGCCAGCAGGATCGATTCCAGGGCTATCCTCCTCGTGGATTACATTTAGACCTAAATTGCTCTCTACAGCCTGTTGAGCGTTATCTGGCGTTGTATTTAAAGCAGCGACCATGTCCAGTAAGGTGGTGGATATAGAGGGTTCAACACGCCTAGACCTTTCATTTTGAGAATTTTGAGAATTTTGCTCTACATTCGTATCTCCTATTGGTTGTGAACCACTAGATGATGATGGTGATGTGGTGTGATCCATAATTTGTTTACAGTTATTGTTTTTTATCTACAAGCAGGAAATGTATTAGACTGAGGGAATCATTTTTACATGCTGTTGTTGTTGCTGTTGTTGTTGTTGTTGTTGTTGCTGTTTTTAGGAGTCCACTGCAGTTTTTTACAGCAGCGGGCTCTACGCCTACGTCTTATTTCTGAACTAGCACGCCCAAGACGTTTGTTTAGACGCCGAAAATACTTATCTATTAAACTTTCATGGGCCTCAGTGATAGCACGGAAAAAACCTCGAAAAGTATTTTGTACAATTCTTGTCACTTCAGCTCTGGGAATCTGATGTCGATCTATATTAACCTGTGCAAGTTGTTCTTGTGGTCGTTGTTGCTGTTGCGAGGCATGAGGCTGAGTTGGTGGGGCGACAGGGGGCCTTCCTGTGTGTGTGTGTGTGTGTGTGTGTGTGTGTGTGTGTGTGTGTGTGTGTGTGTGTGTGTGTGTGTGTGTGTGTGTGTGTGTGTGTGTGTGTGCATGCGTGCCTGCGTGCGTGCGTGCGTGCGTGCGTGTGTGTGTGTGTGTGTGTGTGTGTGTGTGTGCACTGTGCGTGTGTGTGTGTGTGTGTGTGTGTGTGTGTGTGTGTGTGTGTGTGTGTGTGTGTGTGTGTGTGTGTGTGTGTGTGTGTGTGCGTGCGTGTCTCTGTATAACTCCAATCAACCATGCCTCATTAGAATAACAATAACTACCTCGGTCAGGGCTGGATGAATCCACACACTCAGAGGGGGGTCTTGGGGAGAGTGTTAGGTCTATTATCTCCAGATCTGCACACACAGACAGACAGACATAGAGAGAGAGAGAGAGAGAGAGAGAGAGAGAGAGCCTATGTGAGATTACTACAAATACACAGTGCAATAATACCGCTTAGGGAGTCTTACTGGTTTCAATACTTTACAAATCCAAGAACATAGAAATGGATTGCTTTTCAATAAATCACATATAAATCATACCTTCAGATCCTCCTGCTATTATGAACTCCTCAGAACCATTAGCTCCACGGTTGTCATCTGGTGGGGGTGTGGGGAAAAGATCGCCGCTAAGGCACTCTTGAAACGTGCGGTTTTGGCTTGGGCTGAGCGAGGCCTCACCCGTCTCAAGTCGCTGAATTGCGTCTTCAATGACAGGATTCACAACTGGCCTCCTAGAAAAACAACATTGATCCTTGAACATTGGATATACACAACATTTAACTATAACTCTAAATGCAACTAGATAATAACACACTTGATAGAATGTAATAATAATAATAATAATAATATCACATACTCACAATGAAGAAGAAAACTCATGATGAAGTCAAGTTGAAAGGCTGGTGTCCAACTTCAGAAATTTCACTCACTGTGTCAGAATGTGACAGTCGTTCAGCACGTACCCTGATTTATACCATGCCATCACAATTGCACTATACGTCATAAAGCCGCTAAAGAATACCCCGCAAAACTTAGAACAATAAGAGGCATCGTCAGGTTATTGATCAGCCTATATGCCAGATGGCACCCTAACAAAACGATCTACCGCATGAATGGATGAACCTCTGAATGGAATTATGAATGAATCAAGGTAGGCCTCTCTCTTTTTTTGTTTTTTTGTTTCTACATTCCCCTGCCCTCCGCAGATCAGATCAGCACCACTGGGTCAACCTTATGATGAGGGAGGAACAAAAAAGACCCCGCCAAAACTTAGAACAACAAGTGGCATTCTTGGGTTATCGAACAGCCTATATGCCAGATGGCACCGTAACAAAACAATTTACCACATGAATGAATGAACCTCAGAATGGAATTATTATAACACTGTTTTCCCGGCAGAAGTGATAGAGAGAGAGAGAGAGAGAGAGAGAGAGAGGGGGGCAGAACCCTTGCGGCCTTCCCCGCATTCCCCACATTCCTCCGCCTCTCCATAACCCATGCAGCTGGTATATGACAATAATGACATCGGCTCTCATTCACAGGGCGCACACACAGCGGGAAACAGTGTGCCCCCCGCGGCTGGTAGTCAGGCTCTTTTTGTTTCTCTAAATCCCAGCCCTCCATTGATCCGATCCCCACCACCACTGCGTGGACATCCTTGTGATGAGAGAGGAATAGAAGGCTTGCAATACCTTTCACCATTTCTTCCCGCTCTTTTTAAAAAATTCAAATCTAAGCGCTCTTTTTTCGCGCTTTTTATTTTACCGCTCTTTTTTTAAATTCAAATCTAAGCGCTCTTTTTTCCCGCTTTTTATTTTACCGCTCTTTTTTTGAAATTCAAATCTAACCGCCAAAACTACGACTTCCGGTATAACGCGAGGGGCGGGACTTCCGGTCAAAAAGGGGCGGGACTTCCGGTCAAAAAGGGGCGGGGCTTAACCTGTGACGTCATTTGATGGATGGTTGACAGGTTGATGTACCTTTTACTCTCTGACATGAGCATGAAAGAACTGTCCCTTGAGAAATACTCAAGCAGTCCCTGGCCTAACACATGTCAACTTCTCCTTGGTTGATCACACAGGCAGGAGTTCCTTGATGGACATAGTGAGCTTCATCTCTGGATGAAGACTTCGTATTTTTCGACTGATCCATATTACCTATCGAAGACAACTCGACCCTCAACATAGCCAGCCATCATCGTTATGATGCGTTTGTTGAATGCATCCTGAAGATCTGACAGCTTTTTGTCTTTTTCATGTTCTGAAGCACACCCATGGCATCAACAATAAGAACTTTGATAGAATAATCGTCCTCCGTCAGATCATGCTATGGGACACATGGAAGATCTTCCTACAGGGGCTCTGCCCTGGCATCTTCAATTGCATGCTAAATCTGAACCCCCCCATTTTCTGACAGTTTGGTCCCTAAAGAAACAGAAAAGAAGAAACAAAATCTATGGGAATATAGAGCCGAATAGGGCCAAAACTGAAACCCCCCCTCCCCCCTAGCTGCCTCAGGACATGGGGGAGGGGTATGAAAATGTGAACCCTGTCATTTTCTGATAGTCTGGTCCCCATAGAAGCCTAAACAGCAAACAAAACAATTTTAGCAAAAAAAATAAAAATAAAAAAATCCTATGGGTAATTGGAATGCATAGCCGAATAGGGCCAAAAATGTTATCCGCCCCCAGGAAATGAGGGCGGGGTCTGAAAATGTCAACCCAGTTATTTTCTGATAGTTTGTTCCCTATGGAAGCCAAAACAGCAAACAAAACAATTTTAGCAAAAAGTTCCTATGGGAAATTGGGAATGCATAGCTGAATAGTGCCAAAACTGAAGTGACCCGCCCCCAGGAAATGAGGGAGGGGTCTGAAAATGTGACCCCCGTAATTTTCTGATAGTTTGGTCCCTATAGAAGCCAAAACGGCAAACAAATCAATATTAGCAAAAAAATACTATGGGAAATTGGGAATACATAGCCGAATAGGTCCAAAACGGATGTGACCCGCCCCCAGGAAATGAGGGAGGGGTCGGAAAATTTGACCCCCGTCATTTTCTGATAGTTTGGACCCTATAGAACCAAAATCTGCAGAAAAATCAATTTTGGCACAAAAATCCTACAGGAGCTGTATTTTGGACATAGCATACCACACTATGAGCTGAAGTGGAGCCCAGCCTTTTATAGACAGCAGGTGGTGGTGATTGGATGAGGGTGGGGCCAGGTAATGGTTTGATTGACAGCTGATCAGACCTGAGAGTATGAGAAGGAGAAACAGGAGGGGAGGAAGACACAAAAATAACAGATAACCTACAGTACGTGGAACGTAACACTGAAGTACCAATGTGTAGATTGTTCTGACACACACACACACACACACACACACACACACACACACACACACACACACACACACACACACACACACACACACACCATGTTTACTCAGCCACCAAGCCATGATGAGACAGCAACCTTTCTCAGTCTGCTCAGACTGAACACAAAGTATTTTAGCTCCTTCTCATTGTATTTAAAAGATATTCGATAGTGATCCAATTTTTGTAATGCCAGATTTATCTACTACTGCTGCAAACTTCCCATGCAAAGTGCTAGTATAGCCTGTAGGCTTCTGTGTGAGACTCGTCTGATCAGTGATTTTGTCTGAATCCTTGCCATTGCGTCTCACAACGCAGCAGTTACCGGTACCTTGTTAGCCTTATGGTTGGTCCCTGACTGACCAATCAGTAGGCTCTATTTGCCTTCTACCGCCCTGGTTCCGCCTTTTTTATGTTGAATTTGCTAAAACATAATTTTTGGAGAAATGAAAACATTTAAAAACATACTGAGTCACTATACTGCCACTGAGCCGCTCCATTTGAAAGAAACCAAGTTTGAAATGATAATTGAATATACAGAATAACTATATTAAGCAACTGAATTACAATGGTACTGGATGGAGTGTCCCACCGAGTGTCCCACCAAGACACAGCAACCAATGGGTGTGAAGAGGGGCAGGACAACGAGCGGGACTTGAGAAAGGGTGAATTGCTAGACAAAGATGGAAGAGAGATTGAAGATAGTGTACACTGTCTACACACCGCTGTCACAAGTACTTGCTGCATGCATGCTAGACAAGAAGCTTTAAAACTACAGACTGACACGATCTTGCTGCATCAAAGATATTTAACAAGGAAGATGGCGCCAAAAGTGGATAGATTTAACGGGACCGTACCTATGTTCCCCAGGTTCTATGTTCCCCAGGTTCTATGTTCCCCATTTCCCCCCACAAAAAAGGTTCTATGTTCCTCAGGTTCTGTGTTCCCCACTTACCCCCACAAAAAAAGGTTCAATGTTCCCCACTCAACTTAAAAAAGGTTCAATGTTCCCCACTCAACTTAAAAAAGGTTCAATGTTCCCCACTCAACTTAAAAAAGGTTCAATGTTCCCCACTCAACTTAAAAAAGGTTCAATGTTCCCCACTCAACTTAAAAAAGGTTCAATGTTCCCCACTCAACTTAAAAAAGGTTCAATGTTCCCCACTCAACTTAAAAAAGGTCAATGTTCCCCACTCAACTTAAAAAAGGTTCAATGTTCCCCACTCAACTTAAAAAAGGTTCAATGTTCCCCACTCAACTTAAAAAAGGTTCAATGTTCCCCACTCAACTTAAAAAAGGTTCAATGTTCCCCACTCAACTTAAAAAAGGTCAATGTTCCCCACTCAACTTAAAAAAGGTTCAATGTTCCCCACTCAACTTAAAAAAGGTTCAATGTTCCCCACTCAACTTAAAAAAGGTTCAATGTTCCCCACTCAACTTAAAAAAGGTTCAATGTTCCCCACTCAACTTAAAAAAGGTTCTATGTTCCCCTGTAGGAAACATTAATTTCTAATTATTAATAACAACTCTAAACACACTCAATACTGGGGAGAAATTATGAATACTAGTGGGACAGGAGAACACTAGGGACATCTGGGCAGTGGGCACCATACTTTTATTATCACAAATCTTATAAGTTATTGAAGCAATAAGCCACAAGAGGCGAGTGGTTAGGCCTAACAAAAAAAATTGTTGGTTTCCGGTTGGCGACCGACCCTATTAAATACGTGCGACCCAGATGATTTTATTGGCATTTGGAGTGAAAAAAATAAAATAAAAAAAATTAAGTCAAAATCCGACCGATTAAAAAACGTCTTACAAAAAATATATTTGGTGCGACCACATGGCCCTACACGGGCTACACTACGAAGGGCGCACACTCTGAATTGGGAAGCGGCTCTTGTATTCCTCCAAACACACACAAACAAGCGCACACACAATCAACAACAACAACAGCGATGCTAGCAAAATTAGCAGCCCATCCACCAGTACAGCTGAGCCCTGCACAGCCACAGAGAGACGTGAGATGGAGTCGAAACATTTATAACAGCGTGGCATTCCTCTGAAAGACTGTACGGCAACAGCAACAGTGCTTGCGGACCCCCGCGTGTCTCTCTGGGTTATGGTGCGACTGCGGGCTCACGGCTCAGCTCTCTGTCGCTCGCTCGCCGAGCTGTGTTATTTTGTCAAATCTAAGCTGGCAAATCTAACACTTCCGGTAGCCGATCTTTTCAGAATAAGATATGTTGCGCTAGCCGCAATAAGACTTCCAGGCGGTGGTCATTTTCGTAATGCAATAATACTTCCAGACGGTGGTCGACTTCTTAATCTCTTCAGAATAAGAGTATCGCTGAAGACATTGAAATATGATTTCATTTGTCATAATTCATTAAAACTGTAATTAAACATTCAAATTCAATTACAAAATTATGTTTTAAATGATTCATTAAAACTGTAAATTAAACATTAAAATAAAATAAAAACTACCTACCCATCCTTCCCATGAGGAAATACAATACAATTCCTTGCTACCCATCATGCCCACAAAAAAATAAAAATAAAAATAAAATAAAATAAATTCCCTACCTACTCAGCCCTAAAATGACAGCCAACCGGAAACCAAAGTTGTTTTTTTTTAGGCCTTACCTGGTATTTTACACCGGCTGAGAGGCGTAGGGAGACACCCCTCTCAGCCGGTGTAAAATACAGGTAACCACAAGCCTCGCGTGGCTTATTGCTTTTCTAAAACTGTTACAATATGGCAACATGAAAAATCATTGACATGTATTAAAACTGTTCTATTTCACTAATAATTCACTATAAGGTCTGCTCTGCAAGAAAGTAGTCCCCAGCTACAAGAAAGTAGTTCCCAGCCAGGCTGCAGAAACAACACACCTGTTACTTGCAATCAAGTTCTCTAGTCTAGCTTCACAACACTGTGGAAAGAAATAACGCACCTGGGTTTGATATAAAACTGATTAAAGGTGTGGGTTATAGTCTCACATACCACAGCAATTAAAGGGAAACCAGACGATCAGACTAGCCGTTTTAGAAATTGTATTAACATACTCTACCATACAGATTTTATAAGTTATATTGTATTAACATACTCTACCATAGGCCTACATATTGTATAATGTTATATAAGGGATAATGAATGGCTCCGTGGTGAATGACGGTATATAACAGACCGACGGCCTGATTACCGAAGGGATGTTATATATCGTCATTCACCAAGGAGCCATTCATTATCCCGCGTATTACCCGGCTACTAAATAAAAATTATAATTTGACTCAAAACTAAAAACAAAACAAAGTATTTCCTTAGACGGCTGGAAGTGTTCCACAAGTGTTGCGCTGGGCGTCCCCCTAGCGCAACACGGTTGCCTTGTAAAACAAGGAAGTGCTGATTAGATCAAATCCATTTTCTGACACTACGTCGTCTATTTCTCGCTTTAAATATTTTTTAAAACATTCTTGAGAGCAACGTTTAGTTCTAAATGTCGCTGTGTGGTTGTTTACATGGCTGACATGTTGGATACAGCACAAGATTCACGCAGTGCAGCTTGACTGCAGCAGGTGCTCTGAGTCTTTGATTAGCAGCGGTCTGTTACAGAGCGGAGCGGTCTGTTATCGGGGAATATCAGACCTCTGATTTCAGCGCTTGACCAATCAGAATCAAGCATTCAACCAAGCCGGGTAATAAATTGTATTAACATACTCTACCATCAGACTGTATAAGTTATATTGTATTAACATACTCTACCATCAGACTGTATAAGTTATATTGTATTAACATACTCTACCATACAGATTGTATAAGTTATATTGTATTAACATACTCTACCATACAGATTGTATAAGTTATATTGTATTAACATACTCTACCATACAGATTGTATAAGTTATATTGTATTAACATACTCTACCATACAGATTGTATAAGTTATATTGTATTAACATACTCTACCATACAGATTGTATAAGTTATATTGTATTAACATACTCTACCATACAGATTGTATAAGTTATATTGTATTAACATACTCTACCATACAGATTGTATAAGTTATATTGTATTGACATACTCTACCATACAGATTGTATAAGTTATATTGTATTGACATACTCTACCATACAGATTGTATAAGTTATATTGTATTAACATACTCTACCATACAGATTGTATAAGTTATATTGTATTAACATACTCTACCATACAGATTGTATAAGTTATATTGTATTAACATACTCTACCATACAGATTGTATAAGTTATATTGTATTAACATACTCTACCATACAGATTGTATACATTTATATTGTATTAACATACTCTACCATACAGATTGTATAAGTTATATTGTATTAACATACTCTACCATACAGATTGTCTAAGTTATATTGTATTCTACCACTTTTTCTAGTCACGTGTTCAAATACTGGATTCTGATTGGCTAAATTCCGGAGGTTATGACAAAACAACTGCCGCAAAGTTGTATGAGGACTTGTCCGAGATCAATGCACCTCAGTGTACATCCGGGGACTTCAGGAGGTAGTCGGAACACCTTTCCCCCAACCAACAAATGACGGTGGCAACGGTCCTATGTTTACTAACGTGCATGCTATAGTCGCCGATTTATTTGGATCCAATGCAATCCGCCAACTTTAAAGCCCCTTTTCTCTGAACCTATGCCTTTCTGGAAGCGAACAGCCTCTATTTACGGCCGGAACGGTACTTCTAACTGACGTTAGCTTAGCTGTAAGCTAGACGCATGGATTAGTATGGAGTTGGCGCCATCTGTTGGTGAGTAGAAGATGTTGTTTGTGGAACTATCTGCTGTCTCGCGGAAGTTTTATAGGCAATAATGATTGTAACTTAAGATCCTTGCAAGTTACAACTATGTGTTTTCTTTCATGTATACGGGAAAAAGTGGTAGAAAAGCTATTTACCACTCGGGGTCGGACATTATGCTCTCATAATGTCCTGAGTGAGGGTGTTATCGGACTCGGCTGCGCCTCGTCCGATAACACCCTCACTGCGGACATTATGAGAGCATAATGTCCTCTCACTCGGGGTAAATTGCTTACTTAACATACTCTACCATACAGATTGTATAAGTTATATTGTATTAACATACTCTACCATACAGATTGTATACATTTATATTGTATTAACATACTCTACCATACATATTGTATAAGTTATATTGTATTAACATACTCTACCATACAGATTGTATAAGTTATATTGTATTAACATACTCTACCATACAGATTGTATAAGTTATATTGTATTAACATACTCTACCATACAGATTGTATAAGTTTTATTGTATTAACATACTCTACCATACAGATTGTATAAGTTATATTGTATTAACATACTCTACCATCAGACTGTATAAGTTATATTGTATTAACATACTCTACCATACAGATTGTATAAGTTATATTGTATTAACATACTCTACCATACAGATTGTATAAGTTATATTGTATTAACATACTCTACCATACAGATTGTATAAGTTATATTGTATTAACATACTCTACCATACAGATTGTATAAGTTATATTAACATACTCTACCATACAGATGCAGAAATCCCAACCCGGAGATTTTCATTTCTGGAAGGTCCGAGTGGGCTCATGTGCGCGTGTGCGGACACCCGTTCGCACACACACATTTTTTTCCCCCCTGAGATTATTCTTTTTGGTATTAATTATAGGGGTGGGCAACTTTGAAGATGAAGAGGGATGCTATATTTCCACACTCATTCCAGACAGAGGGTCATAATGCTAACTGTTGGGCTGAAACTTCTTATCTATGTTTAGGGGTGGCATAGCTGAAAGCTTAGGGAGCCTGTCTGGTTGTCCCAGGTTCGATTCCAGGCCAGGGTATAGCAATGTTGATGAGCAAGACTCTTAACACCTAATTGCTCACGTGCTCCTTGTGGGCAGTGAATCAGCTGTGTTGGGCTGAAAATACTGAATTCCCCTCGCAATAGGAAATAGGTATCTATTAGGTAAAAATAGTAACGTCCTGCAATCCAACTTTTACTGGAGTAAATTACAGTATAGTAAATAGAAAATATAATATACAGCTTCTTTCCAATAGAAATCATGTTAATCTGCTGTTGTTTTGGTTTGATGTCTGCCTGGTAACAAGTGATGAGAGTGAATAATATTATTTCATTGGTTGTTGTAGAGTAGACGCTGTTAAACAAGTGAGAAAGTGTTCAGTTCCATCAGAATGTCAACTGATCAACACTTCAACTAAACTCTGAAACATCTCAACTCATCAACACTTCAACTAAACTCTGAAACATCTCAACTCATCAACACTTCAACTAAACTCTTAAACATCTCAACTCATCAACACTTCAACTAAACTCTGAAACATCTCAACTCATCAACACTTCAACTAAACTCTGAAACATCTCAACTCATCAACACTTCAACTAAACTCTGAAACATCTCAACTCATCAACTAAACTCTGAAACATCTCAACTCATCATGACTTCAGCTAATCTCTGGCTCTGTGTTTCACTGTGTTTCATCTGTTTCCATGGAGCAGGTAAACTTTATTTAATTACATGATAATTCACACATTAAATCTGTGTTGACATTATAGAGAAAATAATATTATAGAGAAAAAAATATTGAGGACACTTAAATGTTGTTTCCAGATGGGTTTCTATTCTATGGTGCTAACCGCTGTGTGTTCAACTCCACTGACCTGAAGGACATACAGTACATATCCTCATATAGTTTCTATAAGCGAGAGATCACCAAGTTTGACAGCAGGGTGGGTCAGTTTGTAGGCTACACCGAGTTTGGTGTGAAGCAGGCAGAGAGCTGGAATAAAGATCCTAGAGAGATGGCTTACAGGAAAGCACGTGCAGAGTCCTACTGCAAACGCAACGCTGAGATCGACTACTCCAATGCTCTGGAGAAGACAGGTGAGCTGATCTCAGACCAGCACTAAACACTCAATCACCTCATAAACATTAACATGACATCATTATAAATCATTGATATGCAGAGCTTCCATAATGATTATACAACATTGATCCATGTGCCGAAATATTTCTAATTTATTCAAAAGTTTTATTGATTTGTACTATGAAGGAGTGAAGGTTGAACAAGTAGTTTTCAGTTCTGATCTGAGAAATGTGTAATAATTAGATTATAATACAAGTGTAGAATAGTATAAATTAAATTGTGAACACATTATTAATAATAATATTTATAACATTTTGTATAATTACTATTTTATTACTATACCTCTTATTATTATTTTCTTAACCTGTTGTTCCTACAGTGGTGCCCTTCGTGAGACTGGCCTCAGAGACGCCCCCTGGTGGTGGTAAACACACTCACATGCTGAGGTGCAGCAGCTATGAGTTCTACCCTAAACGGATCCTGGTGACCTGGCTGAGAGGAGAAGAAGAAATCACCTCTGGTGTGACCTCTACTGATCTGCTGCCTGATGGAGACTGGTACTACCAGTACCACTCCTACCTGGAGTACACACCCAGGTACACACCTAATAGACACCTATACATAGAAATACACACCTCTACTGGTACTACCAGTACCACTCCTACCTGGAGTACACACCCAGGTACACACCTAATAGACACCTATACATAGAAATACACACCTCTACTGGTACTACCAGTACCACTCCTACCTGGAGTACACACCCAGGTACACACCTAATAGACACCTATACATAGAAATACACACCTCTACTGGTACTACCAGTACCACTCCTACCTGGAGTACACACCCAGGTACACACCCAATAGACACCTATACATAGAAATACACACCTCTACTGGTACTACCAGTACCACTCCTACCTGGAGTACACACCCAGGTACACACCTAATAGACACCTATAATAGAAATACACACCTCTACTGGTACTACCAGTACCACTCCTACCTGGAGTACACACCCAGGTACACACCTAATAGACACCTATACATAGAAATACACACCTTCATATTTGTAAAACCCACTCACAGAGTTAAACGGTGTTCAATAGCACTGCTTGATTAAAGAAAATGTTAAAGTTGAAAAACAGAGGTTTTTGCCCGATCTATTTAAAGTCTAAACATGATGTACATACCTGTGTGTGTGTGTGTGTGTGTGTGTGTGTGTGTGTGTGTGTGTGTGTGTGTGTGTGTGTGTGTCACAGATCAGGAGAGCAGATCTCATGCATGGTGGAACACCCTGGCCTGACTGCACCTCTGTTTGTGCACTGGGGTAAGTAATCTATTACTGTAATCTATTAATCTACTAATCTATTACTGTAATCTATTACTGTAATCTATTACTGTAATCCATTACTACTGTCATCATGACTGAACCTCTGTTTGTGCACTGAGGTCAGTAATCTATCACTGCATGTAATCTGTTAGTTACAAGACCTCCCATACACTCCATACAGAACATAGAGATTAAACCAAACAAAAAACAGAAAAAGGGAATACATGTCTAAAAGCTGACCATACAGAGACTGAGGAGTGAACCCTGACACCTCGTTTTACCGTTTTACTCTGCTGACATCTGCTGTAATGATATAATATGATATGATATGATATGATATGATATGATATGATATAATAAATATAAAATAATTTGTATTACCAGATGACTCCATGCCAGATGGAGTGAAGAACAAGCTGGCCCTCGGAGCATCAGGTCTGGTTCTGGGTCTGGTCTTGTTCCTGACTGGATTCATCTACTTCCACTGGAAGAAAAGAGGTGATTTACATGTTTAATTGTTGCTAATTAACATGTTTAATTAACATGTTATTCTAATGATCTGCTACCAGTGGAAGAAACAAGGTAAAGGTGTAGTAAAGGTGTGTTCAACAGCACCATCACAACCACATCACAGAGAGCTGTAAACTATTACCTTTTTACCTGTCTGTCTGTCTGTCTGTCTGTCTGTCTGTCTGTCTGTCTGTCTGTCTGTCTGTCTGTCTGTCTGTCTGTCTGTCTGTCTGTCTGTTTGTCTGTCCTTCTTATCAGGTCGTATTCTGGTGCCAACAACAACAACCAACTGAAGGTGAGAAACTACATTTTGACACAAACACTTGTTTATAAAACTTTTCAGAATTCATCAAACTGATAAAACTAGTGCACAGGTTTATGAAAATGTTAATACTTGTCAAATAGAGGGTATATGCGTGACATCATCATCATACACGGAAGTTATGCAGGGACGCCTTCTGAGTGGCAAAAAAAAACTACTTTTTGGTCTTGACAGCCCATACATGTCCTATCTGATTGCATTAAACAACGTTAAACAACGTTAAACTCACTTTGCCACTCGATTTGCCACTCGATTTGCCATTCAATTTATGCCTGCACATACCCTCTATTCTTATTGGTTGTTTTTTCCTCTACAGCTAACAGTTTTAAATAGGTTAACTAATTTAAATATGTAATAAGTTTCATTCTTATAGGTAGATTTTTCTCTATAATTAAAGTGTAATTCATTCTTATTGGTTACATTTTTCTCTATAGTTTAAGTGTAATTCTTATTGGTTAAAATGCTTCCCACAGGTAATAAAGTGTAATTCTCATTGGTTGTTTATTGTCTTTGAACAGAACAATGTGTGGTTGTATCTGATGTTTGTGTTTTCAGAGATGCAGACATTGCTGCCTCCTGGTGGACAGAGGTGGAAACACAGCGTGTGTCCAATCAGCTTTTAGATGCTAAATATAAGTTACAGCAGCACAGTGATGACATCAATATTATTGTAGTGGTTCACAGGGGACCCTCTGGTTTACTTGAGGAGGAGGTTCCAAATGGACCCAGTTGTACCCTCTCAGAGTTACAGACCTGTAAGGGTCCATTTTGTCAACTTATTAAACTAATGGCCCAAGTAGTTAATTTTTTTGCTGAGTAAAATTATATTTTTGTCTAAGTCAGCTCCTCATAGCCTAACACTGTGGTCACCTCTGGTAAAAATCACCTCATCATCTCCTATTATTGAAAGGGATTGTGCTGTTCTTGATCCTTTTAGATAGCCAAAATGGCCTTTTCTTTTTTCCCTCTTTTTTCAGGTTTAATCCTATTTAATCCTCATTAAATAGGATACATTTATTTTTTATATATTTTTATTGTATTTAATCTTTTCCATTTTCCCAAAGAATTATTAAAAATACATGAAAAATGTTATGGAAAAAACAAGGCCTGCTCAGGTATTAGGAGGGTAGTATGAGTCACCATAAAAAATAATGGGTGTTTTTAATGAATCTATCATGGTTAAAATGGAGTTTGAAGTTACAATGAGTGTGTGTGGGGAGAGGTCCTGAGCCTCGAGGGCCAGATAACATTTACATCAAATATCTAAATACTGAATGAAGAAAATTAAAAACTGTTCAGGGTGTTCATACAAGCCTGATTAGACCATACAATGACAAAAAGTTTTTTTGAAAGTGGAATATCCCTTTAAGTTACATACTGTAAGTGACATGTTCGGCCTACCAGTAGTTATTTTTTATATATATTAATCGTCATAAATTGTTTTAAACGTTTGTGGTGAAATTATTAAAAAGCATATACATTTTTGTTTTAGATCTTTATTTTTTTGAAACTTAAAATGACAGGCCATTAGTTTAAGAAGGTGGTGATTTAGTTTTGTACACAGCTCAGTTACATCACCGTAAGGGTCCATTTGGAACTCCCTCCATTAACCCATAGGGCCTCACTTTGAGAACCACAAGGCTACTAGGATATATATATATGCAATACCATATGTATGGTTGAATTTGTTTCATAAAAAATTATACCTATATTATCTACCCTATATTCTTTAGATTACTGCATCTTTTTACCATATTTACTATAGATGACTGCATGTAATTACCGTATTTACTATAGATGACTGCATGTCAGTTTTTGATCAGTTTTAATCAATGAAGCCCTCATTAAGACCTCAGTGGTTCAAACATGTTGGCTATTGTAATGATTTAACAACGATAATAAAGGCTTTTTAAACATATTTAATTCCTCGTTGACTTTCTCAGTTTGGAGTTCCTGGAGAACTTTGTTCCTTGTCCTGTTTGTTTAACAGTTTTAACGTTTGTTTGATGAATGAACCGAGTCCAAGATACCACAGTCATGTAAGAGTGGTCACCAGTGTTAATTTATTCAGCAAATTTTGATTTAGTCTTTTGACTAAAAGACACCATTTAGTCTTAGTCTGTTTTAGTCTTCTGAAATTGTTGTCTGGTCTAGTTTAGTCGAATAAATATCAAAATATTTTAGTCTTAAAGTCTTTTAATCTTAATCTTTTAGGCTAAACAAATCTTGATATTTCTGAAGCTAGACATTTCTGAAGCTAGACATTTCTTTGTGCGATTAGGGCTTGCAGAAACATACACAACAAAGCTGGATATTTTGGCCTCAAAACTGTCACTCTGTCAACAGTAAACAGACCAACATACAGTATAAAGATTTAAACATTTCCAAAGTGACAATATGACTTTTAAGAGAGTTTAAATACCAAATTGGACAAATTGTCAAATATTACGTGAGTAAGAGGCAAACGTTGTGCAAATAGCCGATCTACAAGCTCACTAGTAGTTGTATGTAGTTCGGCTCACAATACAAAGTCACAATACCAACTAGTCAAACTATGTTTATTATTTTGAGGGGGTCGTGGCTTGAAATGTTTGGGGACCTTCTTTGTGTTGAGGAGAGTGCTATTGTCCATTGTAAAAGATAGTCTGGAAGTTGACTCTCTATCGACATAATCCTTTGGAGGGAATGTATCCTGAGGGTCGCCCTGAGGTCAATTAAAAACGTTTCTGAAATTTCTGAAATGAAATGAAAATGTAGATAGTCTTTTCTATCATAATTTTTGCTCCATGTGTGCGTCTGTACAGCATTCAAACAGTAGGATTGCTTATTGTCAAGAACAGAATGATCCAATATTTGGTATAACATGGTTCTATTGTGAAAATATCAGATCTACATGCTCACAACGCCTTGCATGGCATGTAGATCGGCTATTTTCACAATTTCTGCCTCTATATAATTGACAATTTGGACAATGTTTAATTTGTCATTTTAGAGGTATTAACAAGTCCTTAAATTGGCACTTTAGAAATGTGAACATACCCTCTATATACTTAAACTTTATGTTGAGTGAGAAAACAATGTTGCACATTAAGTTAATCTGGGGACCCCCCCAAAATAATTGGGGGGTTGTGTGTGATGTGATGAAGTCGTCAAATGATAAAGTCGACTTCAACTCAACTTTTTACTGAGTCGAGTCGACTTGCAAAAATCACGTTAATGCCCTAGTGTGTAGTACATGTGGGTGTGACAGACCCCAGGAAGAAAGGACATGCTTTAGGCAAGTGTAATGGGGAAAGTGAAGTATAGTAAAGATGGACTCACTGTAGAAATTACTGCTATCAACTATCAATATTCACCGTCAGGATTATAAAACATTAAACAGGCGCGCACACACACACACACCACCCAATATAGGGACCACTACATTCTATAGTCATGCTAAGACTCTGAGAACGTGAGAAGTGCAGTTATTGGGCCCCTCATTGATTACAGAATCCTCGTATGGTATCGCGATGCCCCAGTTGCCTTAGAGTTAAAGCTCCAAACAGCCCAGAACAAACTGATTAGGGTCGTGCTTGGTCTTCCTTCTCGGGCCCACCTCACCGTTTATAACTACATAAGCGTGGGGTTGCTCACAATAGCTGACAGAGTACAGCATCTTGCAATGGGCCTGGTGTACAAGATACACTACACCGCCAAGATACCCATGCAGGCTACCTGACAAAATACTTCAAAAACGTCAAGGATGTCCACAATCACAACACTAGAGGCAGCTCCACTAACCATGTTCAACCCAGATTTAACACTAAAAAAGGCTCCAATTCGTTCTCCTGCTATACTAACACATGGAAAGCCCTTCCGCAGGCCTTAAAGGAATGCAAATCCCTAGCCTCCTTCAAAAATGGTCTCAAAAGTCACCTTCAGACGGCTGTTCGAGACTTAAATAGACTTGCCCGCCCCCTTATGCCCCCCCCCTTTATTTCCTATGTTCTGCTTTTGTAATTTAATATAACGTTCAATGTTATGAGATACATAAAGTGGTTCCTGTGTAAATACGCTGTAAAGCTTACTAGGATCTCCTTTTAGTTGACCTTGTACCAGTGATTTGTGCTGTAATGAAAGTACGAAATTGTACTTTCTCATTTTACAAACTTCTAATACATTATTCAATCAATCAAAGCAGCACCTATGTCTAAGTGTGTGTGTGTGTGTGTGTGTGTGTGTGTGTGTGTGTGTGTGTGTGTGTGTGTGTGTGTGTGTGTGTCTATGCAGTGACATCAAGCCGTACAAGTCATGCAGCAATCTGTTAAATGGTAATTGTAAGTTGCAGACAGCTGTCCTTAAGTTGATGTTTTTAGATTATTTAGATGTGCATTCAACAAGAAAGGAAGCCCCGCCGTGAAGCAGGGCATCAAAAAATTAGTTGATACTCATAATGTTCCTCTCCACGGAAATCTTTAGTAAAAGGCGAAAGATTTATACGATCTGAAGAGAAACAAGAGTGTACTGAAGAACTACCGCTCCCTGCTGGACATAATGACTCACTGCAACACCATGCTCTGTCACGGTGCTGACACGGTTATGCTTTTTACACGTTTTATCATCAAATTATCATCCTTATAACTCTTTGTGTTGTAATAACGTGTATAAATAATACATAAGCTTGTAAAAAAAAAACTATTATATTCTTTAAACTACAGCACGCATAGCATGCTGGGTAATGGTGGCTATGTGTTTGGTTTATATCTCTTCTGGTCACGTGTTCTGGTGAAGCCAGATGATTGGTTTAAGCGAATAGCGACGTTAAAAAATACAACAAAAAGTAACATGGTTGGTTTTAAAACATCCACATAGAAGATTGGGTTATGGGGAAAACAAGCAACTATAAATATAATACCAAGACTAGATTAGTTGTTGTCGCAGTTATGAAACACGGAGCTTCCATCTCTACTGTAAAGCTGCTAGACAACATTCAGCCACCAGGTGTCGCACTATACCTCCATTTCACATCACATCACATATCGCGTCCAATAGTCAACACGTCTGTTTAGAATAAACCTCCATGCTTTCAACAAAATAGAACATTTTGTGTTGACAGACAGACAGTGATTACAACTCCTAAACTCTCTTAAGCAGGTTACCATCCAGGCAGAATAAGGCACGCCCCGACTGATGCTTCACAATCAAGGCTTTTAATTTTGCTCCAAGTTTTGACACAGTAAATTACCGTTATTATGTAAACGCCAAAAAACTAACATTTTTTCAACACCATGATCTATAAAAAGGCATCACCCATGTCCTGGGTGGCAGGCAGCCACATTTGCTGCCATCCCCTTCAAGTAGACGTGAAAGTCCATGTTTATGTTGCAACAATAAAACAAGAGACAATGAAAATACGTTGTACAACAATACAAGATGCAATGACAATCAAAGATGCAATGATAAATACGTTGTACAAAATAAACAATAAAGTTGGCATACCTGTACGTGGCCTTTTCTGCACTTTTAGGAGTGGTTAGGTTCTTTTTTTCTTCCAACATGAGCGCTCCCCTCAACTATGTTTGTTCTGGCATGCTGCCCAAACTCCACAGGTGAATTGAATGTTTGTTTGATTGATTGAAGAATGTATTAGACGTTTACATAGGAAAAGGTAGACTGAATGTTGAAAAATGTTGAAGAGAAGGCCCCTGAATTAAGGGATGTGCATTTCCAGTCACTTCCATTAGTTCTATATTCGAGTATTGCATAAGATGGGGTCCACCCTATGTTCCCCAGGTTCTATGTTCCCCACTTCCCTCCCAAAAAAGGTTCTATGTTCCCCAGGTTCTATGTTCCCCACCGACCCTCCCCACAAAAAGGTTCTATGTTCCCCAGGTTCTATGTTCCCCACCCACCCTCCCCACAAAAAGGTTCTGTGTTCCCCGCTCAACCAAAAAAAAAAAAGATCTACTGTATGTTCCCCACCAAAAAAAAACCCCACAAATGCAGGAAATAGGGGCAATCCTAATTTAGTTGCCCAGGTACCCAGATGTCTCCACCCCTAAGTGCCCATTCGTCCAAATGCCCACATGTCCCTATGTCCAGGTGACTGCTCTCCATTCCGACGTGTCTCCACTCCGACAGTGACTTCTTATTGTCGGAGTGGCAGCACTTCCATAGAGGTTAGGGCTAGTGTCGGAATGGAGACATGTCGGAAAGGAGACATGTCGGATCCAGGTGCACCAGGCCCAGCTGTCCAGGTGCACACTCGCCAGATGCCCAGTCATAACAAAAGTATGGTGTCCAGATGTCCCTAGTGCCCCCTGTCCCACTAGTATTCGTAATTTCTCCCCATTATTGTCTTTTGAGTTGTTATTAATAATTACAAATGAATGTTTCCCATGCATTTTTGGATGAGTGGGTAACATAGAACCTTTTTTAAGTTGAGCGGGGAACATAGAACCTTTTTTTGTGGGGGTAAGTGGGGAACATAGAACCTGGGGAACATAGGACCTTTTTTGGGTAAGTGGGGAACATAGAACCTTTTTTGAGGGGGCAAATGGGGAACATAGAACCTGGGGAACATAGGTACAGTCCCCATTTGATAGAGTAGGCCATGTCACATTAAATACAGAAATGAGGGTCTGAAATGAAAGCCCAAAGTCAAATGTAGGCCTACTACTGCAGTGGTTCTCAAAGTGGGTTCTTTGAGGGACTTCCAAATGGACCCTTACACCGCTGTATCTTTAAAGTAGTGTAACTGTCACCGTTTCCTCCTTCTTATTCCTGACCACTCCCACTGTGGGCAGTGGTGGGAAAAGTATTCAACTAGTTTTACTCAAGTAAAAGTAGTCTATCAATAGGCTACAGTACCCGCCTGGCTACTACAATGTACTCCATTACAAGTAGGCTTATTGTAAGTTGGAAATACTCAAGTAAAATACCTAAAAATTATACTTAAGTACAGCACATGAGTAAATGTACAAGACTAAAACTATTATTATGGCTATATCATCCTAAAAACACCGTTTCCCAAACAGTGGGTCTCGACCCATTTGTGGGTTACAGTCCAATTTGTATGGGTCAAAACTAGAATAAAAAAATCCCATTTTCTTTTCCCACAAAAAAGAAAACATATATTTCCAAAGATGGAAAATCTTTTGAAAAATGTCATTTTATTAAGAAATTGAAGAATTGTACACATTTTCAAACAAACAAATCTAAGGAATACCATAAATAAAATAATCAAGTAGTGAAAATAGACGATCTACAAGCTCTCAACGAGGCGCGGCTGAGTGTCTTGTATTATGATCTTGTATTATGTACAGCCAATCAACAGTGACTGTGACTCCTGGAGTCCACAACAAACATGATACATAGGCTATTACTAGCCGCAAATTGCAACACTAGATTTTTTTATACTCGGATGAATCTAGGGTTGCAATACCTCCCATAGGGATCCAATGCATGAAAACAGTTTTTTGCTATCTGATTGTATTAAACGACTTTAAACTCACCAATATTGTGGCTCTATGGAAAGCTTGGAATTTACTCTTGCTATCTGCAAAGTGTTTGTTTCTGAAAATTCCACCGTGGAATTGTTATGATTTATTTTCTGTCAATAAAATCCGAGCAGCCATGTTTTTTTTCTAAGTATTGAACTTAGGAAGCGCTCGTCTTCTATAACACCATGTCCCGCTGCCTCCTGCATTAGGCTATGTGACAGAACCAGCTGGTACACAGGACTGCTGAGTGACTTCCCACGAGCGCTTCCAAACTCCAGCACTTAGAAAAAATAATCACCCGAACTGAATTTCTTGACAGAAAATAAAATCATAACAATTCCACAGTGGATTTTTCAGAAACAAACACTTTGCAGATAGCAAGAGTAAATTCCAAGCTTTCCATAGAGCCACAATATTGGTGAGTTTGAAGTCGTTTAATACAATCAGATAGCAAAAAACTGTTTTCATGCATTGGATCCCTATGGGAGGTATTGCAACCCTAGATTCATCCGAGTATAAAAAAATCTAGTGTTGCAATTTGCGGCTAGGCTATTACATACAACAAAACACAATAAACCCATTCCGTACCAATAATCAATTCAGAGTCAATGAAAGTCGATAATGTGTTCCGGATGCATTTTCATGGGGTCGCCAGTACAGTAAAATAGGCCTTTATTTTTTGTTTCCCAAATTTAGTTTTTAATTATTACCATTTCAAAACCATATGAAAAAGAAAACCCCTCAATACTTCACAAATTAAATGCAAATTCAATTTTTTTTCAACAGAATGTCATAAATGAATGAATCAAATTCCACAAATTAGAAAAGGTTATGGGAAAGTAGTGAAAATAGCCAACGTTCGTGCCACGTTGTGATCACAGGGAGACTTCTCTTTTGGCTCTCGAGCTAAAAGGTTTGGTAACCACTGCTTTAGTGTACATCCAGGAGTAGTCCATGAGCACATGATGGGCCAGGGAAGACATTAATCCAAGAACATTATTTCCTCTATGGAGAGCAGTGAGCACACACATCCACAAATATCCACTGAAGACGATGGTTTGACACCAAACATTCTACCAGAATCCACTGCCGCAGTAGAGCCGCTAGATGATTACAGTCTTCATAATCTTCATCTTCACCGTCCTTGTTTACATCATGATCATATTCTATTGTTATACATCCATATCTATTAATAATCTACGTAGTCATCCTCAAAATCATCACCTTCAGAATCATCATCATCTATGGGTTGACCATGATCGTGCCTCAGCTTCAGAGAGGCACATCTGAGACTGTAGCGAGTGGCAGGCAGCTCTCCCACAGTCTCCCAGGTGTCCGTCTCCTCACAGTAGCACTCGATGTCGTAGGGAAATCTGCATGAAGAGACCAACAGATATATGAGAGAAATGTGTCTGGCATACGGACCAGAACACACATTTTTATGGATCACGATTCGAGTAAAAATCCCATGTTATTTTCCTGTAAAACACGCGCGCATGCGCACACGCACACGCACACACACACACACACACACACACACACACACACACGTGTGTAGTTGTCCCGATTTAAAATGAAGCAAACACAGAACTAAAAGTTCCTATGATTGGCCGCTAGTTGAACTGTTCTGGCACCAGAAGCAACATGTTCTCCATAGGATTCCATTCATTCATTTCTTACCTAAATAAACATTGTCATTCCTGTCGCAAGTTCCTCGTTTCAATCACCATGATATGCGTTTTGTGAAAATATGGTCCAATTTATGTTATCATTTATGTTAAAGCAGGGTATGCTGTAGGAGGGGCTTATGCTCATAGGCTTGTGATGATTCTTTGTGTGCTTTATTTTCGGCAGGCTCAACACATTTAGCCAAGTATCCCTGCGGTTGCACGTGACCGTTGGCAGCCAATAGCATTCGAGATGGTACCATTTCTACCAATTGAACGTTGATTTCTACAATGATGGCGGCACCCATACAATGGCCAAAAAAGCTTCATTTGCGCAGCATAGAAACCAAATACTATATAGCGTGTGTGTGGGACACAAACACACACACACACACACACACACACACACACACACACACACACACACACACACACACACACACACACACACACACACACACACACACACACACACACACACACACACACACACACACACACACACACACACACACACACACACACACACACACGCCTTGTGCACTTGTAGATCAGCTATTTTCGCTAGTTTGGGTTCCAGGCAAGTCACGTCTAATCTCTCTTTGGGGTCTCTCGATCTGAAAGGTTTGAGACCCACTGGACCAGCAGACCTTTTTCCTCCCAGACATTCACAGAGCAGCAGTGTCTTACCCGGTCCCATCGTTGTCAACGTAGTCATCATCGTACCCTCCTAGCACGTACATCTTTCCATCCACCACAGTCATGTGGTGCATGTAGCGCTTCACTCCCATGGGAGCACACATGCTCCACTGGTCTGTCTGGGGGTTGTAGCATTCCACCGAGTCTTCCGCTTGGACATTTAACCTGGTGCCCTTATCAGTCCAATGACCACCTATAGATAAACAAGTAGTGACCGTTAACACAACTACTGCCTTTTAATCTGAAGGGATGCTTGGTGCCTTGGTGCCGCGCCGATTCCTCCGTTGGCCGTCGCTATTATTTTGAAGGGCCGGAAGGGGGTTGTTTTTCTTTTTTTGGATTATCACTTGACGGCAATGATTACGTCATCTAGTCACATGACAGTGTGAGCCCAGAAGAGAAACATGGCTGCGCCCAGCCGAGTGAATTTTGTATAGTAATCCGTCCACCCTTAGGCTCAAAATGTCTCTTTTTGAGTAAATGAAGTCTCTTTGTGGGCCTCTCAATGGATTTACTATGGCGGAGCCTCACTTTGCGTGCACGCCCAAAGTGCGTTGTAAACAAATCGCGGACATTACCGATGCGGGCGGGACCGGAGCGACGTACTGTAAGTAATTATACTTTTACAGTAAATACAGTAAGATTGACAGTCCTCACCGTCAACGGCGCCATGATTTAACCCTTTCAATGACGGTGAGGATTGTCAACGGCAGCAGAACTGTTAAGTGCCCAAAACTAGTTTATACAAAAAGAGTTAAAATTAGGGTTTTATGTGGCCACACCCACCAGTTCATTAACTCTTTTACTGCTTTATTTAATATTTATTTATTTGTGCTACTGCCATCGGTGCGTGTATCGTTGAGAACAATTTTCTATGATTTTTCAAAGTTTCGTGAAAAACTGGCAGTGGCGGAAATGTAACTCTGGCAGGTGAAGGATTAAGAAGAGGTATGATACCTGTAACGTAGATCTTTCCATTCAAAGTGCAGACAGCCGACGAATCACGTGGCATCTTCATAGGAGCAAGCTGTGTCCACACAGACGTGTTAGGGTTGTACTTGGCCATCTGGCCCCTCGACTTGCCCTCGCTGTACGCGAATGTACTTCGATCGCCACCTACAGTCCAGGAGGACAAATCATTATTCCCCGTGCAGGAGAAGCACAAATACATAAAAGAATAGCAAAGAATTTGTTCATTTTCAGTGAACCGTTATGCTTGACATACCGGTACACCAACACTATAATGAACAATTAAGACGCCTTAAGGGTGGGAAGCGACCGCCAGGTCACGCTGAAACAACAGATCTTATTTAATTTAAGAAGCAGGAGGAGCTATAGTCAACTCTTTCTTGAAAAACGGATGCTAAAATAAAAATATATATATATATTTTATAAAAGAATAAGCTTCATATAATGTGTTTCTATTAAAAAATGTCCACAAAAAGCATAAAATAATGATAAAAGAATCATTTTGGCCATTGTCGGGCGGACGCTTTGTTTACATTCTAGTCTATTCGTTGATAGTGTTAGACTAGGTCTAGGATGTAAACAAAGCCTGACAATGGCCAAAATGATTATTTTATTATTATGTTACGCTTTTTGTGGTCATTTTTGAATAGAAACACATTTATGAAGCTTATTTTTTTATAAAATATTTTCGAAACATTATTTTTATATTAGCATCCGTTTTCCAAGAAAAGGTTGACTATAGCTCCTTTAAAATATTAATCTGGTAATTTTTGTACATCCACACACAGAGACACACAGACACACAGCGGTGGGTTGCAGACATGGTTGCTCAGAGCTCTGCATCTGAATCTGTAGCAGCTGCAGTTAACATGTGTAGTTACGAATGTAAACAGAGACACGTGGACAGGATGTGGGTGGGCAGGGGACGGACCTAGTCTCGCGTGGCCAGACAGAGTGTGTGTGTGTGTGTGTGTGTGTGTGTGTGTGTGTGTGTGTGTGTGTGTGTGTGTGTGTGTGTGTGTGTGTGTGTGTGTGCGCGTGCGTGCGTGCGTTTGTTTTAGGTAAAAACAACAACTTTATTAGGAAAAGAAAATAAGATAGGAAAATGCAGTAATAGATAAAAACAAGAGTAGATACGAGATCAGCTGGGAATGGCAATAGTAAATAGGTGGGATAAAGCGGATGTGACGCACCCGCTCCCTTGGTGCAGTAGCAATAAGAAGTTCTACTGGAAGCGGTATGTCTTCTTTCAATATTTTTTGCGGCGTTATTTCGTCTTTCTCTGGTGTTGTTGGTGTTACTTCCATGATGTTTCCTTAAACTATACACGCATAACAAGAATATGCCACTCGAATGACTGTCTGTGCTAGTGTGTTTCTGTTATGTTTCCAAAGGGACTACAGTTCATTATAATGACTCTGTCTGTGCTAGTGTGTTTCTGTTATGTTTCCAATGGGACTACAGTTCATTATAATGACTGTCTGTGCTAGTGTGTTTCTGTTATGTTTCCAAAGGGACTACAGTTCATTATAATGACTGTCTGTGCTAGTGTGTTTCTGTTATGTTTCCAATGGGACTACAGTTCATTATAATGACTGTCTGTGCTAGTGTGTTTCTGTTATGTTTCCAAAGGGACTACAGTTCATTATAATGACTCTGTCTGTGCTAGTGTGTTTCTGTTATGTTTCCAATGGGACTACAGTTCATTATAATGACTCTGTCTGTGCTAGTGTGTTTCTGTTATGTTTCCAATGGGACTACAGTTCATTATAATGACTCTGTCTGTGCTAGTGTGTTTCTGTTATGTTTCCAATGGGACTACAGTTCATTATAATGACTGTCTGTGCTAGTGTGTTTCTGTTATGTTTCCAAAGGGACTACAGTTCCGTGCAGCAGTGACTACTTCCGTTACTCGCCATTTGGGAGTTGTATAGTTCCAGACTCTATGTACTGTAGGATTCGGAGATTGTGGAATAGTTGTGTGGCTTCGCGAGACTAGGGGCGGGACCAAACTGGCCAGCATCCTGTTATTCACATTCTATTGGGCCGTGTCCCCAGAGGCAAATTCATAGAAAAACAACATACATTCCATACTTATAAAATAGAGATGTCCGTCCAGTGCCACCACAGGACAGCCTAAATAGAAATGCTCTTCCACGCCCACAGACTCCACCAGCTGCCAGGTGCCTGTATTCGGGTCATAGCGTTCCATCGAGTCTCCGCTCGTCTCACATTTCCGTCCCCCGACTGCAAACAGACATCCATCCAGCACCACCAGGCCTGTAGAGCATGTAGGGTTTGACAGGGGAAAAAGATGAAAAAAATAAGATGATATCATTAACTGTTACCGCCACATAAGGATGTCTTAAACTGCCATCAAAGTAGCTTAAAAGTATATTCATCCATTATTTCCAAAAGCATTTTCTTTTTTGTAAAAGACAGGCAAATCTGTCATCGAGCCAAACTGACGGCTGGGTGCAGCCATTTGCATGAACGAGGCTCGCAAATGTCCATCGCTCGCACCAGCAGTTTAGAGCATAGAAATGGAGAAACTAGATCCAGGCATAGAAAACGTCCAGAAAAGTACTGTCTGTTGGCTGGTCTGTCTCCCCTTGCCCACACTATGAAAACCAGGAAGTCAACTTATGTGAAAATGTATTTTATTACTAAATCTGTGTATATAAAACTATTTATTACCCGGCTTGTTTGAATGCTTGATTCTGATTGGTCAATCGCTGAAATCAGATAACAGACCGCTCCGCTCTATAACAGACCGCTGCTAATCAAAGACTCAGAGCACCTGCTGCAGTCACTGCACTGTGTGAATCTTGTGCTGTAGCCAACATGTCAGCCATGTAAGCAAACACACAGCGACATTTAGAACTAAACGTTGCTCTCAAGAATGTTTTTAAAAATATTTTAAGCGAGAAATAATAGACAACGCAGTTTCAGAAAATGGATTCTATCTAATCAGCACTTCCTTGTTTTCCAAGGCGACGTGTCACGCTGGGGGGACACCCAGCGCAACACTTGTGGACTACTTTCAACGGTCAAGGAAATACTTTGTTTTGTTTATAATTTTTATCCCACAATTTTTTTGTAACCCATTTTTTTACCCAGTGCCAATTGCCTATGTAATCCTGGGCTCTGCTCTCCCTCTGCCACGCCTGGGGAGACAACGGACTGACCTCATGCTTCCTTCTATGCATCAGGAGTCCAAGTTGCTTCTTTTCACCTGACAGTGGAGATTTTCCCTGGTTTGGACGTAGCGCGTGGAAGGAACACGTTATTCCAACCAGTTCCTTTCCCCTACATCAGGCGCCCCGGCTGGCCAGGGGGAGGCATAATAGAGGATTACGTGCATGTTTTTGTGAGGGTATCAACCCTAGGAGACACGGGGAGAACATGCAAACTCCACACAGAAAGGCCCTATCGCCAACCCCACCTAGGGTGTGGGCACTGACGACGCGGAGGGAGGAACACGCTGCCAGTGCCCACAGTGTCCCCCTGCGGGAATCGAACCCAGGACCTTCTAGCTGTGAGGCGAAGCGCTAACCACTGAGCCACAAACGGCGGATTACCATCCCCACTGCTGGGCGGTTGAAGGCTGGATTCCAGCCAGAGAAGAGGGAGCTAAAGGCGGACACTTATTTTGGTTGTGCTCGGTGTCATAGCGATGTTGTTAATCATTATGAATAAGCTTCATTATTAGTTCATGTGAACGATATCGATGTAACTAAGAAATTCGATTGGGTACATATATTTTATTTGTGCAGAATTACATGTTGAGGCTTCTCTTCCTCAATTTCCTGGTTAGTGCGAGTAGGCAAGAGGCGCTGCTCTCCGCCCGTTTCAGATCGTTTACAGAGAGACTATGTGACCTACTGTATATCATTGTTACTATCAAAACCTCCACCGGCTGTCAGTCAGTCTGTCTGTCTGTCTGTCAGTCTGTCAGTCACACGTCACAATTTTGCCCTTCTCATATCTCCGCCACCGTTGCCCCCATCCATGCCAAAATTTGCACACACACTCCTTGCCTGCCAAACCACTACCTCCACTCAATTCTCACATGGCCCTCTTCTAGCGCCACCATGAGGCAGATTCTTGCAAAACACATTTTTGGACACTGCTCCTACAAATTCTGTCCTAAAATCACACAAATCGGTACACACTTGCTCTACACTTATGTTTTCAACATGAATCTGTCCCATATAGCGTCACCATCTGGCAGATTTTTTCGAACACATTTTTGGGCACTGCTCCTACAAATTTTGCCCTAAAATCACGCAAATCGGGACACAGTACTGTATGTCTACACTCATGTCATCAACATGGATCGGTCCCATATAGCGCCACCATCAGTACGATTTTTTCAAACAAAGTTTAATGTCAGTCCGGCCCGCAAGTTTTATATGAACCTCAAAACAGTTAATACCAGTAAGGCTCCCTAATCGGGAGATAATCGACCGTAGGTCACTTATCTCCACAAATAGGGCAAAAATGTGTTTTGCCAAAATCTTCCTGATCCATGTTGATGACATGAGTGTAGACATACTGTGTAGTGATTTTCGTGATTTTAGGGCAGTACAGTTAACTCAGTGAATGCCACCCTTTATTCAAAATCTACAAAACTGGTGCCAGCCATTTTGCTTAATTTTGCCTTTTTATGGGGGCCAAAATCATATTTTGTACTTAAATTACATATATAAATCTATGCTTCTATCGAAAGCCACACTACCCCTCTTACAAAGGAAAACATGTATATTTATATATATATATCCTATCATTAGATTTGGGCTTCAATAGAACATGTGTAAGATGTCTTGATCATCATCATATGTGTGTGCTGTGATGGGCCCTGTATGCAATCTGGAGTGCAATACCATTTGAAAACCACCAGAGGGTGGTCTCCTACTATCTGATCAACTAACAGAAGAAGGAAGAAGACGTCCATGTTTTTTTTGGTTTGGGCCTGTTGTTTACATTTTGGCCAGGCCTTTTAGCTAGCATGCTAACACACTTCGGAACCCTGGCGATCGCGATCAAGGATAGGTAGAGAAGAATGGATGGCACCGCTGGAATCCTGAGAATTTTCTGCGTTTTTTGAGTACTTATAGTTCGTCAGGGATGCACGGGAAAGTGTATAAACGAACGTTTTAGATAACATTTAAACGGCCGGAACCAATCTTCGGCTATACCGATTTTCCGCCGGACTGTGTTACACTGGTGCTACAGTCAAATCGGCCGTATCGCTCAGGTCACGGAGGCATATGGCCAACTTCTAGAGCGATTTTTTTGAAATTACAATTATGAAAAAATGATAAAACTTTTGATTAATTAAAAAGACGTAAAAGACGTTTATGGCACCGAGGTCCAAAGACGTATAAGACGTTTATGGCGTTCAGTGAGTTAACATTACAGTGCATGTTCCATAAGTTAAACACAACTTGTTTACACTCCTTGTTCATCTTATTTTGTGTTAAAAAATAAAAAAGACATTTGAGAAGACAGATACAGTAGTTGTTAAGACTGGTATGAAACTACTGTATAATAATCAAACAAATTAGTGCACATGCACTAATTAGTTTTATTAGTACATGTGCACATGCACACGCTGCGCGCGCGTGCATGTGCGCTGAGGCTGCAGCCCAGCCTCAGCCAGACTGTCTCCAGCGGCCCCAAGGTAAATTGAGTGTGAGACCCCTGCTCTATAGCAATGATTACTGTCACAATATAGAGCTATTTAACACTGTTACTGAACAAACACTCTATAGCAATGATTACTGTCACAATAAAGAGCTATTTAACACTGTTACTGAACAAACACTATAGCAATGATTACTGTCACAATATAGAGCTATTTAACACTGTTACTGAACAAACACTCTATAGCAATGATTACTGTCACAATTTAGAGCTATTTAACACTGTTACTGAACAAACACTCTATAGCAATGATTACTGTCACAATATAGAGCTATTTAACACTGTTACTGAACAAACACTCTATAGCAATGATTACTGTCACAATATAGAGCTATTTAACACTGTTACTGAACAAACACTCTATAGCAATGATTACTGTCACAATATAGAGCTATTTAACACTGTTACTGAACAAACACTCTATAGCAATGATTATTGTCACAATATAGAGCTATTTAACACAGTTACTGAACAAACACTCTATAGCAATGATTACTGTCACAATATAGAGCTATTTAACACTGTTACTGAACAAACACTCTATAGCAATGATTACTGTCACAATATAGAGCTATTTAACACTGTTACTGAACAAACACTCTATAGCAATGATTATTGTCACAATATAGAGCTATTTAACACTGTTACTGAACAAACACTCTATAGCAATGATTACTGTCACAATATAGAGCTATTTAACACTGTTACTGAACAAACACTCTATAGCAATGATTACTGTCACAATATAGAGCTATTTAACACTAAACCTTTAAATCTGCATTGTTTGACATCTTACTTGACCCATAGCGTTTCTCCTTGGGGAGAGCCATCCACGACCACGAGCTATGAGGAGGATCATAGCGCCACATCGCCCATGGCATGTTTGGACCAGGGTGACCATGTTCTCCAGCCAGATACAGAGTGGAGCCTAAGGTGAAAGTAGAGATTAAGAGTTAAAACAATGACTTGTGCATAATTTAATATGCATCCTCAAAAGGTCTAGTATCTCCCCCGGACCACAGAGATGTCCCTTTAGTCTAGTGGTTAAGATGTTAAGACTTTCACGCGGGAGGCCCGGGGTTCAAAGCCCAGCCGTTGCACATACACAACTTGAAAAGTCTTCATATCACAACTTGCGTATCAGCCGATACCAGAGTGCTTAGTAAGCCCTGTAGGCCTTAATGTGTTATAATAACCCTCTTTAACCAAAATATACCATTTAAAACACTTAAAATATCTTCCTTTGAGAGAAAAAAAGTTAATATTTTCAACCCATGGGGGAGCCATTGCACTGTCCGTCGCAAGCAGTGATGACGTCGTAGATGCTTTTTTGGTGAGTACATTTTTACTGCAAAATTCAGATAGTTTCATGACTAACACACCATTTAGTTTTAGTCCTATCATCTGAAATTGTGTAGCATTTTAACGATTTTGTAACCCATTTTTCATCCAGTCCCAGTTGCCTAAGCTGTAATCCTGGGCTCTGCTCTCCCTCTGCCAACCTGGGGAGATCCCCGAACTGAGCTCATGCTTCTTTCAGAGTGAGCAGGCCGCTTCTTATGACCTGACAGTGGCGAGCTTCCTTGAAAACGTTATTCCAACCGGGGGCCACATTCCAACCAGTTCCTTTCCTCTCCATCAGGCGCCCTGGCTGGCCAGGGGGAGGCAGTATAGAGACCAGGATCACTGCATGTTTTTGTGAGGGTACGTACACTAAAGGACACAGGGAGAACATGCAAACTCCACACAGAAAGGCCCTTTCGTCAACCCCACCTAGGGTTTGGGCGTTGATGACGCGGAGGAGAGAACACGCCCCCAGCGGCCACATCGGGAATCAAATTTCTTTCATTGTGTAGACACCAAAAACGTGAGTTTGTATAACTTCTCACCTATGGCATGCAGATCAGGATTGTACACTTTCAAGGGCAGTCGTCCAACGGTCCTCCACTCTTTGGTCAGAAGATCAAAGCTCTCCACCACTGCATCCCCCCCAGGGCCCTTCGTTCCCACCGTCACCATCACTACAACCAGTGGGGGAGAAGGAGCAGGGTTACACATTTCATTTTCAATTCTGATGCCTTTCCATGTAGAACGCAGAATAACGAGTGAGAATGCAACGGAATGTTGCTGTTGTTGGCCTAGGTAAAGCGGAATTCTTCGGGAACGGTGTTTTCTGCACAAACTGTGAGTCCGTCCGTCAGTCAGTCCGTCTGTCAGTCAGTCCGTCCGTCAGTCTGTCTGTCACACGTAACATGTCACACTTTTGCCCTGCTCATATCTCCGCAACCGTTGCCCCGATCCATGCCAGATTTTGCACACACACTCCTTGCCTGCCAAACTACAACCTCCAAGGACCCCCGGAGGTCCAGGGACCCCCAGGTCCCTGGGGGACCCCCAGATGTAAAAAATGACCAAATGCGCAAAAATGACCAAATGACCACCCCAACGGGGCTGCTCATGGGGAATTCCCAGGGACCACCGACTCCTGGTGCTCCAGAACGGATGCAAAAGTGGTGGCGCCCCCAGTGGAGGACCCCCTGCCACTGCAGCGCACATAAAATGCCGTAACTCGGGCTAGGAGCGACCGGGAGAGCCGGGGCCGGCCGATTTTTTTCAACCACATTTTTGGACACTGCTCCTACACATTTTGCCCTAAAATCACGCTGCGACCTGACGGTCGCTTATCTCCCGATGAGGGAGTCTTACTGGTAAATATCAGTGTGAACATGCATGTGTTCCGCAGGCTAACGTACCGGTCCTCCTACGCGGACGCGTTGTGTTGCAGCGCGAGAGGAACCCCTTGCAGCCCTGCTGATCTTCCAGCGCATCCAGACTCTTCATCACATGGGGGAGGAGGGAGGGGGGGATGAGAGGCAGACGGACGTGCTGCAGAACCTCAAACATCTGGTGAGATGAAACATAGGTTTTTCACACTACTTACAGCAGTGGTTCTCAAACGTTTGTGGCTCAGGTCCTCCTTTCAAATAACTTTTTCCGGCCACGGCACCTCTGAATTACATTGTTCCTTTACTACTTTACAGGTATGTCATATATGCCCTGACACGTTGATAGGCAGACACCTCAGATCATCCTAGGTGAGATTAAGAAGTTACTGACCGTTTCAACGTTCTGCTTGTGGGTAGGATTCTTGTCCAACCACAACATGGCAGCATCAAACACCATGTCCTCCTCAGGAACATTCAGATGGTCGCTGGAGAGAACCTCTGACACTCTGTCCACAGGGAGAGAGAGGAACTCTTCCTAGTGGTGGAAGAAAATAAAATAAAACACGATTAGCCGATCCATGAAGACACTGTTCCTAAGTTCCCATGCTTCATACTGAAGTCACCTTTTCTCCTCTGGAGTGCTCACTGGTGATGGATGGTTTGTTTAGTGTAACTAACATGTGACTGCAGCTTATTGCGACCGTCAGGTCGTAGTTACTATCAAAACCTCGACCAGCTGTCTGTCAGTCCGTCCGTCAGTCCGCCAGTCTGTCCTGTCACACGTCACACTTTTGCCCTGTTCATATCTCTGCAACCGTTGCCCCAATCCATGCCAAATGTTGCACACACACTCCTTGCCTGCCAAACCACAACCCAATCATCATCAATTTTCACATGGCCCTCTTCTAGCGCCACTATGAGGCCGGTTCTTGCAAAACACATTTTTGGACACTGCTCCTACAAATGTTGCCCTAAAATCACACAAATCGGTACACAGTATGTCTACACTCATCTCATCAACATGGATCTGTCCCATTTAGCGCCACCTTCAGGCCGATTTTGTAAAACACATTTTTGGACACTGCTCCTACAGCTTTTGCCCTAAAATCACGCTGCGACCTGACGGTCGCTTATCCGATTAGGGAGTCTTACTGGTTAATACCTGGCAGTTGTGACTGATTCTACCCAGCTTAGTTGTGGTGGTGGGAGGTTGATTAGGAGGGAAAAGACAACAACAGACTAACAACTTGAGGACATGTTTGATCCCTCAACCGCTGACCTTCTGGTAGAGGACACTGAAGTCTTCCAGAATGAGATCCATGCTGCGTTTCTTCAAGCTTGCACAGGAGTGGGCCTCGGCGAAGCAGTAGGTCTCTACACAGTTGTTTATGTCCACATCAGCCTCCAAGTCACAGCAGTCACAGCAGATCTCTCGAACATCCGCGACATCAAACAAGTCCGACGCTGCTAGCAGGGCCTGGAACAAAATGCTTTTATTAACACTTTGCGTGCCATAATCAACTCAATGTAATGTACCAGATTTTTGATCGTTCCGTGGCGCCGCCACCCCGTTCATGGTCGCCCACGTGGAGAAGAAAAAATACAACCGTGAGTATCCATGAGTCAGCTAATAGTATCCATGGAAAATTTAGTTGTTTTGACCAAACGAGCGATGTGGGAAAACAAACAGAGAAAAGGCCATTTTACTGAATGTGAATGAGGAAGTCACGCAGCAGCGGCTTTCGAGATGCATCATGGGATAGGACTTTTTTTTTTTTTCGTTCACTAGCGCCCGCTGCAGCACCCGTTCACTAGCGCCCGCTGCAGCACCCGTTCACTAGCGCCCGCTGCAGCACCCGTTCACGGAGCAGTTCACCCCCAAAATGACTTTTTTTCTATTGATTACTCATGCCATGGAGAGTAGAGTTCAATAATACGTTTTGTTTTTTGTCACATTCCTAAGACAAAAATTTGATTCGAGTAAATTTACCCCCATTGATTCCGGATGGGGACCCGTTTCGAAACGGGTCCCCCGGTCCCCATCCGAAACGAATGGGGGTAAATTTATTGTTATCACATTTTTGTCTTAGGAATGTGATAATGCGCAATGACCAAAGACAGGTAGTATATGCGAGTGGTTCTCAACCTTTTCAGGCTGTGACCCCCGAAATAATCATGTTTTAACTGGGGACCCCGGCACCCTGACGAGCACTAAGAGTTAAGGAATTTTGTATGACCGTGGGAACCATGCAATAATGTTGTCAATAAGGTTTGTGATGCAAACACATTACCTTCACATTTGAGTGCTTCACGCCTGCCTTTGTGATGGTGGTTGTCAAGGACACTTCACAGGTGTAGGCAGAGTCCAGCAAAACAGCCATTATGTGAGGCTCCACTCCCCTGATGGTCACCCTGTCCTGACTGGACTCCTTCATGCCTGATGTGAACATGGCCTGAGCAGGTTGAAAGGGAGGATGGTTTTAGTGTTCATGGTTTTGAGGGCCTTTCTTACATACATACACTGTGTCAACTATTAATTGATTGGATTTAGAATGATCGATCGGTTCACATAAAAGCCAAGGCAGAACAGCAGGTCAATAACTGTGTTTATTACATGGCTTGGTTGAATGTTTGATTGGTCAATCGCTGGATGATAATGACCGCTCCGCTCTATACCAGTCTAATCAAAGGCTCAGAGCACCTGGCTGCACTGGTAGATTTTAATGCTATATCCAACATGACAGCCATGTAAACAAACACACGTCATTTGCAACCAAACATTAATCTGAAGAATGTTTTTGAAAACATTTTAAGCCAGAAATAGACGATGCAGAAACTGAAAATGGATTCCATTTGAATTGAACGGCCAGCGCAACTATTATGTAACACTTTCAAGTACTGGAAATACTTTGTTTTGTTCTTACTCTTGGGTCAATTAATACATGAATTTATTAAAGTTGTACCATGTAACTTTTTTTATAAAACAAATCTTAAAATGGTCCTAGCTGTTAAATCGCTAAAGTTTTAGAACCCCCACTCCGTTATTTTCAGCTTCTAAAGCCTTCTCTTTATATGTTTTCTATGATCCCTGCCCGGGACCGGTTTTCGCGGAAAAATTGCGTCATCACACTACCGGCCAATCACAGCGAGGGTTATACACTGCCGGCCAATCACAGCGCAGAACATACACTGCCGGGCTCTCTGGTGGGTTTAGGAAACACGCCTTCAGGAAGTACACTGCAGTGTTTACACTGGAGGAGTCTAGCATGTAACTCTCCAACGGCTGCTCGTAGAAGGACACGGGAGACCTCATTGAAAGCGTCTCGGCGAGGCGGACACGGTGGTCTGACGGCCCGATCCGCGAGCGAAAAACGGACGAAAAAAGCAAACGCGACCGCGGTTTGCTATACTGCTACAGACCACCAGTTGAGCAACTTACACAGTATAGCTTTAAGTAGCCGTGTAATAAGCTGGATCATTTAATCGTGTAAATTATCCCTTTGTTTGCTTACCTCAAAGTAGGAGCTGAATGAGGCCAGAACAGCACGGTGACAGAGGAACTCCTGTCCCTCACAGCACAGAGTCACATCACACAGGGTCCCACTGTGACGCTGTCTGTTCAGAGCCTCCAGGACCTTCTCAGGATGGTTGGGGAGGACAAACTTCATAGTAGGTTTACCGGCGCCGTCCTAGTGAAGAGTAACATCCAGAGGGAGATTTATCAATCAGACAAATAAACTACTATTCATCTAGGAGTCCTGTTGGTGATCTGGTAATGTGGCATGAAAATGTTATAATATATACAAGAGGACATATGACATTTCACAAGGTGCACAAGTAAGTACAGTTAGTTTCTCTGTGACATTTTAATTAGACCAGACTGGTTAAACTCATCCTTCTCCCTCTCCATCTCACCCTTACTGTGTACTTGTCTCTCTCTCTCTCTCTCTCTCTCTCTCTCTCTCTCTCTCTCTCTCTCTCTCTCTCTCTCTCTCTCTCTCTCTCTCTCTCTCTCTCTCTCTCTCTCTCTCTCCCCCTCCCCCACCGCCACAGTGGAGGCAGATGGCCTCCCACCCTAAATCTGCCCCGAACCCCCACAATGTGCCAAGCAATAAATCCTTACACAATGTTTGATGTCCATTTCACTCTTCATGTAGTCACTGACAGCCGTGAACTCCAACAGGTCTGATGCTGCCAGCAGAGCCTGGAACAAAACCAAACAAAATGTATTTATTAAACACTGAGGATGTGTAGGACAAACATGGAGAAGATGAATAATGGTAAATGGTGCATTTATGTGGGCCTTTATCCAAGTTACAGGGATTGTGCATTACATTCACCCATTCAATAAACACATTCGTACACCGATGGTGGAGGAAACCATGCAAGGCTCCGACGTTCTCATCAGGAGCAACTACGGGTTCAGAGTCTTGCTCAAGGACTCTTCCACACTAACTTTGGGGGAGCCCAGGATCGAACTGGGAACCCTTCTGGAGCCCTCTGAGTTCTAAGAAGGCAACTCTACCCCTGAGCCACTGCTGCCCCTGTTGTGATGAGAATACATTACCTGAACATTCTCCTTAGAGACGGACATGGTTGATGTGTAGGTGTAGTCCACCAGCAGAGCCATCATCTGAGGATCCACTCCTCTGATGGTCACCCTGTCCTGTGCGGACTCCTTGGTGCCAGATGTAAACATGGCCTGTGCAGGTTGAGAAGGAGAATGGTTTACTTGGAGCCTCACTACTCTGTATCCACTAGACCAGACGGCCAGACGCCAAAGACTTATGTTTATGCTTCATATGCAGTAAAAGCCATGGCAGAATTTAAAGCAGCTATATGTAGCGTTCTGCTGACTGAAGCAGATTTTTGGCAATTGCTTATTTTCACTTTACATTTTTATTTATTTTGTTTTATATTCAGACGGCTAACAATGCTTCCTAAAGAATTCGAGTCTCTGTGACACTTCCAAGGGCCGCAGTCTGATTCCAAAACTATTCTGTTATCTGTGAGAAGCTCTGTCATTGGACGATAAATGCAGGCCTGCAATGATTAACCAATCAGGGAACCTCTTGTTCGGATTGGTTAGACCTGTCTGTCAATCATTTTAGCCCCTGTTCAACTGGTTCATGCACCAATGAGCTGCTAGTGACAGAGCATCATGAACCAATGAGCTGCTAGTGACACAAGCTTCTCACAGTTAACACCAGTAAGACTCGCTAACCGTCAGGTCACATACACACACTTTTTAGAAGACAATGGTAGCCAATCAGGAGGGAATATGGGAAATGGGACAAATCCATGTTGATGACATGACTTTAGAGATACTGTGTACCGCTTTGTGTGATTTTAGGGCAAAATCTGTAGGAGCAGTGTCCAAAAATGTGTTTTGCAAGAATCGGCCTCATGGTGGCGCTAGAAAAGAACGTGAGAAAATGAGGGGTGGAGGTTGTGGTTTGGCAGCCAAGGAGTGTGTGTATGTGCAAAGTTTGGCATGGATAGGGGCAACAGTGGCGGAGATATGAGTAGGGCATAAGTGTGACGTGGCGTGTGACGGACAGACAGCCAGTGGAGGTTTTGATAGTAACTGCGACCTGACAGTTTTGGAGACAGACTACGGCCCCTAGAAGTGTCAGAGAGACTAGATTTTTTTTAGGGAGCATTGTTAGCCGTCTGAATATAATACAATTTAAATTTACATTTAAAATAAGCAATTGCCTTTTTCTGCTTATATATGTCAGCCGAAAACTATCTATAGTAGCTTTAAATGTCATAAATAACAGCAGGCCAATGAATGTGTGTATTTACCTCAAAGTAGGGGCTACAGGAGGCCAGAACAGCACGGTGACAGAGGACCTCCTGTCCCTCACAGCACAGAGTCACATCACACAGGGTCCCACTGAGACGCTGCCTGTTGAGACCCTCCAACATCTTGTCTTGGTTGCCAAGCCCATGAGTCGCCTGGGAGTAGATCCTCTCCTCCTCCTGAGGAGCAACAGCACCACCCAGAGGACAGGGGGGTGAACCACATCCCTGTGACAGACCAGTCTATATGACCATAGGATAGAATAATGATTTTTGAGCGGTGGTCACACCGTCTCCATAGCGTGGCCGTGTGTGTCTGTGTGTGTGTCTGTGTGTGTGTCTGTCTGTCTGTCTGTATGTAGCCTCTGGTGTAGCCTGAGTACCCTGGGTGACCAGAGAGGTGCTGTTGAGTCTAGCCTGCCCTGAGCATCAACTGCAATACACACACACACACACACACACCGGCACCCCCCCCCCCCCCCCCCCCCACAGGCACCCCTCCCCCCCCCCCCCACACCCCCCCACCCCGGCACCCCTCCCTCCCCCACCCCCCCACGACCACCGCTCAGTTCACACGGGTGTGATTTTTGTACATAGTACACTGATTGTTAGATTGGCAGTGTGACAGACAACATCACATGTATAAAGTCATGAGATAGTATTAGCAGGTCAAATATCTATGGAGCTCACATCAGCATCAAGGCAAAAAGAAAAAACACATTTAGCAGACACGCTTAATCCAGAACGATTTACAATAAGCATCAATACATCAACATCAATATTACATCAAATGCATAGAAATAGTAGTCTAAGAAAAACATTCAGTAAATAACTTTATAAAAAACAAAACATAAGAAATGCTATGTGTGGTCATCGAGGGTAGGTAAGTGCTATGGGATTTAAGATCTCTTGTCAAACTCTAACATCTAGATTACATTTCAAACTAGAAAAGAAAAATGTCTAAGAAATTTTAAGTGTGCCTGCAGCTCGCTAAGTCTGTGCAACCTTGTGTAGCGGTTGGTGTTAGCATTAGCGTTATTAACATTAGCATTTTTTGCATAAACTTTAACATTATTGTTCTTCATATGACACCACCCACATGTCTGTACGACAAACGGTTCACGAGAAAACGGGTCACTTCCTGTTTGGTGAGGGGCACTTCCTGTTTGGCGAAATAGGCCCCAATTAAGTTTAAGGACTCTTAATCTTGTCATTTGACGCAACCCGCGTGTCTGTATGACAAACGGTTCACGAGATCAAGGGTCACTTCCTGTTTGGTGAGGGGCACTTCCTGTTTGGCGAAATAGGCCCCAATTAAGGTCATGGACGATTAATGAATTAAAGCTGCAAGCAGCGATGACCGGGCCCTCGCAGCTCTACCCACGTCACAAGGCCAGCAGCCAATCAGAAACCAAACAGGAAGTCAGCCATTTCGACTAATTAGTGGCGTTTTGGCGCATTTTTGGCCGTTATCACGGGTCGCACTTTAACGACAGTTTTTTGAGAAAAAATTGTTTAGTGAGAAAAAAAAAGTTTTTTGAGAAAAAAAAAAGTTTTTTGAGGAAAAAAAAAGGTTTTTGAGGGAAAAAAAAATTGAGAACAAAAAATTTGAAAAAAAAAAATTTGAGAAAAAATTTGAGAAAAAAATGTTTTTGAGAAAAAAAAAATTTGAGAAAAAAAAAATTTTGAGACACGCGGGTTGACGCAACCCGCGTGTCTGTATGACAAACGGTTCACGAGATCAAGGGTCACTTCCTGTTTGGTGAGGGGCACTTCCTGTTTGGCGAAATAGGCCCCAATTAAGGTCATGGACGATTAATGAATTAAAGCTGCAAGCAGCGATGACCGGGCCCTCGCAGCTCTACCCACGTCACAAGGCCAGCAGCCAATCAGAAACCAAACAGGAAGTCAGCCATTTCGACTAATTAGTGGCGTTTTGGCGCATTTTTGGCCGTTATCACGGGTCGCACTTTAACGACAGTTTTTTGAGAAAAAATTGTTTAGTGAGAAAAAAAAAGTTTTTTGAGAAAAAAAAAAGTTTTTTGAGGAAAAAAAAAGGTTTTTGAGGGAAAAAAAAATTGAGAACAAAAAATTTGAAAAAAAAAAATTTGAGAAAAAATTTGAGAAAAAAATGTTTTTGAGAAAAAAAAAATTTGAGAAAAAAAAAATTTTGAGACACGCGGGTTGACGCAACCCGCGTGTCTGTATGACAAACGGTTCACGAGATCAAGGGTCACTTCCTGTTTGGTGAGGGGCACTTCCTGTTTGGCGAAATAGGCCCCAATTAAGGTCATGGACGATTAATGAATTAAAGCTGCAAGCAGCGATGACCGGGCCCTCGCAGCTCTACCCACGTCACAAGGCCAGCAGCCAATCAGAAACCAAACAGGAAGTCAGCCATTTCGACTAATTAGTGGCGTTTTGGCGCATTTTTGGCCGTTATCACGGGTCGCACTTTAACGACAGTTTTTTGAGAAAAAATTGTTTAGTGAGAAAAAAAAAGTTTTTTGAGAAAAAAAAAAGGTTTTTGAGGAAAAAAAAAAGGTTTTTGAGGGGAAAAAAAATTGAGAACAAAAAATTTGAAAAAAAAAATTTTTTTGAGAAAAAAAATTTGAGAAAAAAATGTTTTTGAGGAAAAAAAAATTTGAGAAAAAAAAATTTTTGAGAAAAAAATTTTTGGGGAAAAAAAAATTTTGAGAAAAAAAATTTGAGAAAAAAAAATTTTGAGAAAAAAAAAATTTTGAGAAAAAGAAAATTTGAGAAAAAAAAATTTTTTGAGAGAAAAAAAAAAATTTGAGAAAAAAAAAATTTGAGAAAAAAAAAATTTGAGAAAAAAAAATTTTGAGAAAAAAAAATTTGAGAAAAAAAAATTTTTTGAGAAAAAAAAAATGTATGACACCAGCCGCGAGTCTGTACGACAAACGGTTCATGAGTTATAGATGCACTTCCTGTTTGGTGAAGGGCACTTCCTGTTATAGAGGGGGCGGGGCTTAATCAATTACAGCTCATCCCTATTGGTCGGAAAAAGACCAACATTGTGTGTGCATTTTAAAGTTTAAATCATGTTGCTAGGCAAAAGTATGGCAGAGTTATGTGGCGCCAAAGTTTCTGGGTTTTTTTCGGAGTCCCCCATTCAAAGTCAATGGGGGTTTTTGAGCGTAGTTTTTTGCGAATTACGTTGCCATGGTAACGCGGATCGGAAAGAAAAGTAATAGCACACCATTCCCGGCCGAGCCGCACATTTTGATGTATATATTGCGGGGGTGGCGTAAATCGTGCAGCAGTTATTACGTGCCGAAGTTTCCCCCATTCTAAGTCAATGGGGTTTTTTGGCGTTGTTTTTTGCGAATTACGTCGCAATGGTAACGCGGATCGGAAAGAAAAGTAATAGCACCCCATTCCCGGCCGAGCCGCACGTTTTGATGTATATATTGCGGCGGTGGCGTAAATCGTGCGGCACTTATTACGTGCCGAAATTTTGTGGCGACATTACTTACTTATTTACTTAAGTATGGCGGATTACAATAAGTGTTTTGCCATTGCTTTGCATGGCAGGCACACTTAATTAGGATTTATAATCAGACAATGTAAACAAATATTAATCTGTGATTAATTATGCTGAAAAATATTTGTATGAAATGTCATATTAGTCCCTCGGTGACAGTGTAATTAGTCTTTAATTAATCTTAATTGTTTAATTAGGTTGTGTGTTGAACTGTTTCCCAAACAGTGTGTCAGGAGACCATTCTTATTAGTGGGAGAAATATGTTAAAAAGGTTTTCACTTCCGGCAGAAAGCGTGAAAATTTGCACCTAGGGGTATTTTTGTGCGCTGAATTCAAAAATTGACGGTCCCAAGCACTTTTCTCAAATTCACTTTTCTCTAATTCACTTAACATACAGGGAAAAAAGACCCCCCAAAAATCTTCTTTAAGTAGCATGTGAGTTGTCTATCTAGGGTGTTTTCATGATTCTGAATCCATTCCAAGCATTTGTTTTGCACAAAAAACATTCCTTGGGCAAGAAATGGACCCCACAAAACTATGGTTTAGTGACGAGTCATCACTTTTCACAGTTGTGTAGGGTCCATTTTTAGCCCAAGGAATGATTTTCGTGAAAAACAAATGCTTGCAATGGATTCAGAATCATGAAAACCCCCTAGATAGAACCCTCACATGCTATTTAACGAAGATTTTTTGGGGGGCCTTTTTTTCCCTAGTATGGTAAGTGAATTAGAGCCACCAGATCCCATGGGAAAAGAGCTTGGGACCGTCAATTTTTTAATTCGGCGCACAAAAATACTCCTAGGTGCAAATTTTCACGCTTTCTGCCGGAAGTGAACACATTAGCCTATTTTTGTTACATATTTCTCCCACTATATGGGTCATGAGTATAATCGTGGCAGTAAAAGAGAAAATAGCCGTGATTTGCTGTGATTTTTGGTTTAATGTTTACAACATCTATTTAGTTCCACTTCTAGGTTTACAGAGTCAAGCTGGTTGCACACTGCTGCGTTTTTCGTTGCGAAATGCGTTTTTCAGGGCAAGGAGAGAGAGAGAGATAGAGAGAGCAAGGGACCGAGTGGTGCGCGAAACGGGCGGCAGTGTGCAAACTTGACTGACATAACTTGACTGACATAACGTGAGGTTGATTTTTTTATTTGCGTGCTCCGAAATTCACTCCGATATTCGGCCCGAAAAACGCAGCAGTGTGCAACCAGCTTTACTGCCTGCACTGGTGATGTGCATTGGTGTACCCCAAGGACCCCTTAGACCATACATGGGCAACTGGCGGCCCGGGGGCCACATGCGGCCCCCACCTTCACTTAATGTGGCCCTCAGGTTAATATTGGAATACTGAATATATTATTGATTTCAGCCTGTTACAATTCCAAACATGACCTGCTTTAATTCCGTCTATTCTAGTAGCTTAATGACTATAGTATTACCAGTAAGACTCCCTAATCGGGAGATAAGCGACCGTAGGTGGCTTATCTCCACAAATAGGGCAAAAATGTGTTTTTCCAAAATCTTCCTGATCCATGTTGATGACATGAGTGTAGACATGCTGTGTAGTGATATTCGTGATTTTAGGGCAAAAACTGTAGGAGCAGTGTTCAAAAATGTGTTTTAAAAATCGGCCTGAAGGTGGCGCTACAATAGGGCCATGTGAGAAATGAGGTTGCCTTGGCGGACGAATAGGTACCGGCCCCGGCTCTCCCGGACGCTCCTAGCCCGAGTTACGGCATTTTATGTGCGCTGCAGTGGCAGGGGGTCCTCCACTGGGGGCGCCACCACTTTTGCATCGGTTCTGGAGCACCAGGAGTCGGTGGTCCGCGGGAATTCCCCGTGAGCAGCCCCGTTGGGGTGGTCATTTGGTCATTTTTGCACATTTGGTCATTTTTTACATCTGGGGGTCCCCCAGGGGGTCCTTGGAGGTTGTAGTTTGGCAGGCAAGGAGTGTGTGTGTGTGTGTGTGTGTGTGTGTGTAAAATCTGGCATGGATCGGGTCAAGGGGTGCGGAGATATAAGCAGGGAAAAAGTGTGACGTGTGACGGACTCACTCACAGACAGCCGGTGGAGGTTTCTACAGTAAGTAGCTCCCTACGGTCGCAACAATTTATTTTTTTATGTCCAATGTATTTGCATTTAGGTTCATAAAGTTAACATGAGTAAATGCGTTTGAAATGAAATCAAAATGTTACATTTCAGGATTCCAATTAAAAAATAACAAATATAATCCAGGATTCCAAAAGAAGCAAAAATAGCCGATCTACAAGCTCAAAACGCATCGCAGCGCGATGCGTTTTGAGCTTGTAGATCTGCTATTTTTGACAAGCTCAAAACGCATCGCAGCGCGATGCGTTTTGAGCTTGTAGATCTGCTATTTTTGCTTCTTTTGTATGAGATACTAGAATGACAAAGTAGGACGTAACAATATGCAATGTGGCCCTCTGGAGTGAGTGTGAAAATATCGTGGCCCTTTCCATCATCAAAGTTGCCCATCCCTGCCTTAGACAATTTTAAAAACTTTCAGTAACTGACAACAAATGTATTTATTATTTACCCACAATGTAGGCTATTTTCTGTCTCTCTCTCTCTACAAAAAACATTATTTAAAAGACAGCTTGTCCGCACGCAGTTGCCATTATCAAGTGTATTGAAGATGTGTGAACTGTTGTGATAAAAGAAGGCTAGATAATGGACTACAACCACCTTAACTTGAATTATTGAATGCTTTACCAGTGAAAAATAGCAGATATACAAGCACAAACCGCGGCACCGAGTGCCGTGCTGCGAGCTTGCTATTTTTTAAAAATCGTGAAAATTTGAATTTTGACCTGATTCTATAAGTGTCTTTTGAATCCTTCTAAGGTTTTTTGTAAAACCTATGTCAGCAATCTGGCCGGCCATCGTCAACAAAAAGGTCCTTTTCACTCAACTGGAGCTGTTCTTGAGAGACTGCTATGTCAGTGGTTCTCAAACTTTTTCATGTGAAGGACCCCCAAAATGATATGTATTTGGCCACAGAACCCCATCTCAAAATATTTAGTTCCAGGGACCACCCAGAAGCAAAATTTTAGTTATATTTATAACTCAATATATTCAAAGATTCGCACACATTTTCACGACTTTTTCAAAAATGGCAGATCTACAAGCTCGCAGCGCGGCACCGAGTGCCGCGCTGCGAGCTTGTATATCTGCTATTTTTCACTGGTTAAAGCATTCAATAATTCTAGACCTACTGCACTTATAAACAGAGCTGCTAACTTTAAACGCATTGTAAATCTGAGTCCCTTTTGTATATTTCTATACTAAAAATGCTGATTTTTGTACCAAAGCGATTGTAAATGATTGCTGCAATTTGTTCAAAATGTGACACAGCTCTGTTTACACAATGCTGTATCCTCCCCTCCAACTGTATATATTATATTTTCCCCTTTTTTATTAATGTTTAACTTAATTTAACTGTTTTTATTACATTCTGACACTTGCTTTGGCAATGTAAACATATGTTTTCTCATACAGATAAAGCTCCTTTGAATTGAGTTGTTGCTACTGAAGTCTGTTTAAGCATCTTCACACCCCCAGTGAATACTTTGTCACTTCTTGCCTATTGTTAGGCAAAAAGGCAACCTTCTCCACCACTTACATTGTTAGGCAAGAAGCGACAGCCTCCACCACTTACATTACAAAGGAGTGTCAAACTCATCGAAACTCAGCAGTAGCTATACACAATTCAATTCAAAGGAGCTTTATTGGCATGAGAAAACATACATTAACATTGCCGAAGCAAGTGTCAAACAATAATATAAAGAGTTGAAAAAGGGGAACATATACAGCTGGAGGGGGTACAGCATTGTGTAAACACAGCTACAGTATGTCACATTGTGTCATATATATGCAGGGTATAAAGCTTTTTGGAACAAAGAGCATCAATCTTTTTGCAGTCGCTTTGGGACAAAATGCAGCATTTTTCCTCAAAAAGATTTTAAGTAGTACACAGAAAAAAAGTCTCAGATATAAACTATGGGATGGAAATCGGAATCGGCCATTATCAAAAATCGGTATGATATCAAACCGGCCGAATCGGTGACCGGTAGGTCACTGACATAAATACCGGTTTTATGCCAATTGTGTCTATAGCACTGCACAGCATGATGCTCTGGTCCTGTGACTAAAGTAAACATTAGCAAGTAGCAGCCAGTCTACTTAGTGGCAGCCTACAGAATACAGATGGTGCTGATTACCTTTGCAATGTAAGGATACATTCCATAATCCTGTGTCAATGTCGTATCCAAAAAGAAGGGTGAAAAAAAACCATGTGTCACCTGCTTTCCTCCTGCCTAGTCCAGACGGTCATATTAGACTGGATATTGTCTGTGATTTTGGATATTGTACTATTGTGATTGATTTGGCAATAGTGTTCTTCTAGCTTATTGGAAGTATGTCTTGTAGGCCTACATGACCTGAAAAAGGGGTATTGGAGCAACCCTATTTTCTAGTTCTTAGCTAAAGAAATCGGGAAAAATCGGTTTTGGCAGGTCAGACCTTCGTAAAACCGGTGGATCGGTATCGGCCAATAATTTTGCAATCGGTCCATCTCTAATATAAAATGTAATTAAAAAGGTAGCAGCTGTTTATATGTGCAGTAAGTCCATTCTCTAGCCTTCTTGTTTTGTCACTACAATTCACAAATCTACACACACACACACACACACACACACTCACTCACACTCACACTCACACACACACACACACACACACACACACACACACACACACACACACACACACGAACACACACACACACTCACATGATCAGAGTCCAGTCTCATCCTCTTGGCAGTCTGTGGTGATTCACTCTGGCAGGCAGCATCCAGGAGGTCAGCCATGACTGAGGTGAGGTGAGGTTTGGAGGAGAGGAGAGGTGAGGTGAGGTGAGGTGAGGTGAGGTGAGGTGAGGTGGGAAAGTCCCGAAAGCGCGAAGCCCGAAAGCGCGAAGTGGTGAAATGTCTCCTACCGCACCGTTAGCGCGAAGTGGGGAAACGACACTGCAAGCGGCGCGAAGGCCAGCGGACCTTGGTCCTGCTCTTCGCCCCCGAGCGCCGCAGGCGCGAGTGGCCGCGAAGAGCGGGCCAGGGCCGCGCGGCCGGCGGAGCGCCGCGCGAGTTACGAAGCCGTGGTGAATGCAATCGTTATATTTATGCCCAGGCCGTAAGGCCTGGGCAAGCGCACGATAAACGCCCTGTCCAGAAGACGTTCGCCAGATCGCTACGGTATCGGACATTTCCCCACTTCGCGCTTTCGGGCTTCGCGCAAAAGGTACGCACCCGGTGAGGTGAGGTGAGGTGAGGTGAGGTGAGGTTTGGAGGAGAGGAGAGGAGATCACGTCTGTAGAAAGAACACAACAACATTACTGGTACATTTGGTTACACCGCAGGGACATGCTGGGCCCCTGATTCAGCCCGGGAAAAAGAGTTGCAGAGGCCCTCATTGCGTGCAATAGAGAGAGAGAGCTCTCTATAGCACTGCTGCTGCTCCTAAAAGATTTGCCATTTCAGATCATGACAAGTGACAAGCCAGTGGGCCAATTACTGTACATGAGTTATATTTCGTTGTTGTCGGGTGGAAACCTTGTATGTCCAAAACTGTTTGTTTTGTATTTATCATTTAAAAAATGATTTAAACTAGTGAAAACAGCCAATCTACAAGCACACAACGTCTCGCACCGCGCGGCTTTGTGTGCTTGTAGATCTGCTGTTTTCACTACTTTTGTGCAACAGCCTTGTATGATGAAGCAGGGCTTTGCTTTGCGAAAAAATGTATACGTGTGAAACTTGGGAGTTTCTGCCCGACAGTGACGATTTACTTTGTAAATCCAAAATGGACATTTTATTTTTATTTTTTTCCTAATGGCCGGCCTGGACCGGCCGGGAATGAACCGGCCGTTCGGGAGTTGTCCCGCTTTTCCCAATGGCCAGCACGTCCCTGGTACACAGTGAAATACCCAGTGTTCATTTCACTCTGAGAGAGAGAAAGGGTACAAATGGAACCTTGATGGAAAGGAACATGATTCACTTTCTTATTTCATGGAACCTTGCACACGTTGTATGATTATAAAGCAGTTCATACTCTAGTACTGCTGCTGTGTAATTTAACAGTTTAGGCATTTAGCAGACGCTCTTAATCCAGATTTACATTTAACAAGGTAAACGTGAGGTAATACATCAATAATGCATAAAAATAGTCATCTAGGCTCATAAGCAAACCAAGATCAGTCTCTAAACGGTATAGTATCAACACAACACATTTGCAAACAATCTGTACATTGTAAACAAGCATAACTTAAGCATGTTTTAATCATGTATACTTTTTTTCACCATTTGACAACATATCCAAGTAAAACATTGCCCAAATCTAGGTACCCAGATGTCCCTAGTGGCCACCTATCCTGTTACCTTTTCAACATGTGTGCAACAAAGAAAAGTAATTTAATGTACCAACCTCTATGGTACTATACCAGTCTGCACAACTACACAATAATAATACTAATAAAGTTAGTTACTACATGATTTGAAAATGTTTGGTTATGCTAAATGCACCACCAACCTCATCGACACAAATACATCATGAGCAAAACACACTTAGTTGGCAATAATAAGTAGAACTGTGATTCTGAAAAAAAAAATCTATCCAGTATTAGTGATGATGATTTAAATCACCATGATTTAATGTGGTGATCAAGTAATGAATTAATGGGAAATGGATTCAAGCAGAGATGTCCAGTCTTTGGTTTAAAACTTTAAAACGAAATGTTTGTCTTTGTTCCAGCAGTTCCTCACATGCTCAGGTCTAAAATGTTCATTCATGTGGAGAAGAAAAAAAAATCTTTCAACATAGAAAAACTACCAGAAATCCAACAAGCAAAGCAGGTATTTGCTGGCAATGTAAATGTAATGTAGCCAACGTCTTCTTCAGCTGCACAGCTGGGATTTTGTTTTTAGAACTTTGATTATATTATGTTTTTTCTAGATAGAAATACATTTGCATTTGTTATATTGTTGATGATGTACTGACATATTATCTTGTTTATTATTGTGATGTTATCTGCTTATTGTAAGTCGCTTTGGATTAAAAGCGTCTGCTAAATGCCTTAACTGTAAACTGAGATACTTAAATGGTTTCCTGTGGAAATAAGCTTAGTCTTTTCATGGATCTCCTTTTAGTAGACCTTGTACCAGTGAACTGTACCGTCATGAAACTGTACCTTTTCCTATGCAAACTTCTAATAAAGTCTTCAATCAATCAATCAATCAATCAATCAATTACTTGAAGCTTTTAATCTGATTTCATTCACAGCTGACATTACTTGACCATCACTCTCTCCTGATAAAACAACAACGTCCAACTAGAAACAAGACTCACAAGTTGTCACAACTACATATAAATGATAGAAACGTGACGTAAAGTCGTGCATGTTGTACAAAAGAAGTAAAGAAAAACAACAGCTCAAACAAACTGTATTTACCTCGATGTTCTCGTTGTTTGGGCAGAGAATGATGTTCCGAGTTCCAATGAAGTGTCCTCAGACACAGCCTCACACAAACAGCACTGGAATGCAATAACTAATGCAATATATTGACTTTTAGAAGGTTTTAAACCAACATATTGACTTTTAGAAGGTTTTAAACCAACTCAACAAACTGCTGCTTACTTTGTACCGCGGTCTCTTTAAAGCAGTGTAACCTCTAAAGTTGTCCTCCTGACAACACACTGCTGCATGTAAACAGTTCCGCACACACACAGGACGTGCGTGCGCCTCCCAAATCACTCCCATAGCTTAAACTACCAAGTTATATTTGGTTAAATCGTTTCTTTTCATTTTGGTATAATAGTAATTTAGTGTGTCCGTCTTTTATAGAAACTTGCAGCGTGACTAGCGAGAATTAAACACATTTATTTGCATTAATATGTGGAGGTCAGCGGGAACAAAAACAATGAGACGCCAACCGGAACACAATATTCTTTTTCCTTTTTTGTAACGCGGACAAAACAAAAAAAGTCCATGAAATTTAAGAAAGAAAAAAAAAACAATCACAAAAAACAATAAATGATGGCAATTAACTGCATTCTGGCATCAAAACAGGAAGGAGCTAATGCGATAACAAAATACTATACCAATTTTTCAGCGGAAGTGGTTTACTTTACTGGTCCCACTAAAAAACATATCCTGTTCATTTTCTTCATAGACTTTCACGAAAATATGTAGCCATCCAGGATGGCAGTGAATCATGACCATTGTCAATTAAAACATAATTCATTGACAATAGATGTTAATGTTGATCAAGCAGATCTGATCAACTAGTGTTTTTGAACTCTGTATGTATTTCTGTAACCTACAGGGGGAGCTATAACACCATCATTCTAAGAAAGCAGGGCTGAGGAGAGCTTTAGTAAAAACACCTTTATAAACACATAATAAATACATGTATGCTGAACTCTCCTCACTGACAGAGCTGTTGGTTAGTATTAACAATTATCTGTCCCATAAAAATATAGGGGGAGAACAGGGTGGGGTAAGATGAACCACTTTTTGCTTATGTTGCCCTGGAAGTAAGAAAAAGTGAGATGGCAGTAGGCCTACATTCAAAACATCTAGACATATTTCAGGATGTCTGCTATCATTTGAAATCATAAGTGTCTATGACAAAGGACCATAAAAATATGACTTATTTAAAAAAAAGTGGTCATGTGGTTCAACTTGCCCCAGGTGAGGGGTAAGTTGATCCATGTAAAGGGGTAAGTTGACCCACGTGATATTCTAAGCTTTAACAGTTTAAAGTTGAACAAAAGAATGCATTTACTTATGAGAAATATTTTAATAACACATTTCCCTTTTGCAAATAGTCTTATTTCCTTTCTTACGGTTATTGAAAAACTATTAAAACCAATTAAATAAAGTGTGTTAATCACAACCTTTTAATATGTGCAATTATTAATATAATATTAAAAACTTCTCTTAAATTAGTGTATTCATCAAAATGAAAGATCATTCAGCATAATTTGAGTAGAAAAGACCTAATAAAAAATATGAATGGTGATTCACATAGTTCAACTTACCCCAAGGCATTTGGTTCATCTTGCCCCACGCCACCATTTTGACAAAACCTGTCTAGCTTAAGGCTTAAGGCTCATCCTTAGCTAAATGATTCACATAGTTTTATACATTGGGATATCACCAACATGCATGATATATAAATTTAGACCTGGGTACATTTGCTTTAACATAAAAATCATTATACCACAAAAGTAAAAAAATTACTTCGACCAGCAAAAAACACCTTTTGGGGTAGAAATATGCTTTCCACTTTGCCCATGTGTCTGTCAACTCCACAGCCAGGTGGAAATTATGTTTGCGTTCTTATTTTAAGGTCAAATGACAACTCAAGTGTATAGTTTTAAAGATAAAGGGGGTGGTTCATCTTACCCAGCGGTTCATCTTACCCCGTTCTCCCCCTACACTGATGAATGATTGATAATATAGCATTCATGTTCTGGACTGGATGTCAAAAAATATGAAAATATGCCAACATTGAAGGAAACAGAAGATCTACAAGCTCCTCTTGTGAAGTTTATTGATAATTATGTCAAATGATAAACTGCAGACAAAGGTGTGAGAGTGGAACTGGCTGCTTGACCACATAAGAATGTATTCCTGATTCCAACACATTTATTTGTACATTCCAATGCTGATTAAATTGTGCTTCCAATAAGGGTTTTACATTTCCAGTCATTTTATTGCATTCGATTAGTATAGAATAATAACTCACACATTAAATACATAAATTATGTTAGAAATAAGGTCTGAAATGAATCCCAAAGTGAAAGTGCATGTGCATGAAGTAGGCCTACTTACTGTAGCCTACCAAACATCCCTACAATCTGTGAGTGTGAACCCATTGGCAAAAAAAAGAAAGAAATACATACATACAAGGCCTATTCCTTTCCACCCCTTGATGAAATTAACTCAAATATCACTGCTCACTTCACACTGTGTGTGATTTTTCTTTTTTTTTTAAATAAATCTGAAAAGGTGGGTTTTGAGTGTTGTTGGGATTCTGATCTCCATTGTGCTGCCTTTAAAGTAGCAGCTACTCTTCCTGGGGTCCACAACAAACATACAAAAATACACATCGCATTAAACCAAATACAATAGAAACAGTCTTCAACAGTCAAAATTCAATTTCAAGACAACAAAGTAAAAAAACTAACTAAGCATTGCAACGCTATACACTAGACTAGTAAGACGCCTCAGGGCGACATGGGTTCTTATGGGTTCGCCATTTGGCCATTTTTACCTAGGTGATGTCACCTGTGATGTCACAGTGATGTGTCAGGGGAACCACATTGTCAGGCGTGACCTACAAACAGAGATACGCAAAGATGTGCCGGTTTTAGTTGACTTGCGACCTATGGTCACAATTACAGATCTGCATACTGCATTTGTTCTGGGTTTTTGTTTAACTATGAGACCCCTAGTTAGTTAGCAGCCTGCCTGGTAGCATGACTATGATGATCTCTCACTTAATGCGAGCGTGAGTGCTGACAAACTGGTTGTTTACTGTGACAAATAGTCCTAGTGAAACACACAAAAATCTCTCTCCTCTACTCTGAGCCACGAGTGACTGTCGTGCAATCTCTCAGTGCTGGGTAAAGCTTAATGAAATGAACTGTTCAAATGCACTGCGCTTCACTTCAAACTGGGTTTGATTTTCTTTTTTACACAATACACAGTCAACCTAAGTACCGGTAGGCAGCAACTGTCATGATACTTTATGGCACCGTTTGTCATCAACATCATCCTCTATGGGTTGACCATGATCGTTCCTCAGCTTCAGAGATACACATCCGAAGAGACCGAAGCGAGCAGCAGGAAGCTTCCCCACAATCTCCCAGGTGTCCTCCTCCTCGCTGTAGCACTCCATGTCCAGTCGATTGCTAAATGAAGAGAGACCAACAGATATACAGTATGAGAGAAATGTCAGCTATATGGACCAGTAGCACTCGATGTCACAGGGGTATCTACATGAAGAGAGACCTACAGATATGGAAGAAGTGTCAGGTATGTGGACCCCAGTGGGTGGGGATTCATATATATATATATATACAGACATATATATACAGTATATATACTGTGTGTGTGTGTGTGTGTGTGTGTGTGTGTGTGTGTGTGTGTGTGTGTGTGTGTGTGTGTGTGTGTGTGTGTGTGTGTGTGACAGGGGTGATCCGAACCTCCCCACCCGGCTTCGAACCCGGGTCTCCCACGTGAAAGTCCAATATCTTAACCATTACTCCAAAGGGATATCCCTATGTGACAAGGGCAGATGCTAGACTTTTGAGGCTTCAGGCTGGGGCTGCGACTCTCTCTGCCACACTCACCCCCCTTTGACCTCCTCCTAAAGGGAAGCCCCGATCCGGGTCACGGCACCAATGTAACAGAGGTGCTCCGAACCTCTGGCTGCCAACTCGGGGAAACTAGTCTAATTTCTCTTTCTCCAATCTCTCTTTCTCGACCTGAAAGGTTTGGGAGCCACTAGAAGACCCTTTTCCCCCTGACATTCACGGAGCAGCAGTGTCTTACCTAACCTGACTGCGCCAGATGGTGGCAGTAGTGCGTACCGCCCTACTTTACCATCTGAGATTGCTCAGGGAGAGTTGATAACACTCGTAAAGTCCCGGGCCGGACCAATCATCGGCAGCTACGGGCGGGCTCTGAGCGGCTCTGAGCCAATAGAGTCTGACTGCAGACCAGGTGGAAACCCAGGAGGCGGATTCTGGGTGTAACGTCATGCAGACAGGCCAATATGAGTGGTTGGAGTTGGCACTCCCAGACTGTGATAGAGAGACGGCCCCATCCAATCACCTGCTAAAGAATTTGAAAAAATGGCTTACATCGGGTCTGCCCGAGCAATCCCAGATGATGGTAAGCAGAGCGGTATGCAGCCAGGCACACGCACTGCTGCCACCATCTGGCGCAGTCAGGTTATGTCTTACCCGTCTCCATCATGAAACCCTCCTAGCACGTACATCTTTCCATCCACCACGGTCATGCTGTGCCCGTAGCGTTTCATATGCAAGGGGGCACACCGTTTCCACCGGTTGGTCAGCGGGTTGTAACACACCACCCAATCTTCCTCTTGGATATAAATCTCGTCGTCATCATAATACCATTTACCACCTGTAGATAAACAAGTAGTGGCTGTTAGTGTGTTTTATCACTGTATGTGCCCCAAACTAGTTTTAACACACTCAGCTTTTCCCATTCTATAGATAGCCCTTGACAGAAATGTTATCAGATCTTTCCAGAGCCACAGCAAATCTTATGTTAGGACTAAATGAACAATGAAGGCGCTGAAATGAAGCTTAGAATGCCTGCTTTCACCAGAGAAAACCCGTTCTAGTTATTTAGTAAACAGCCCGAGAGTGCACCTGACTCTCACCAAAAATGGTCCCTTTTGCATTACAAAATGCACATTTGTAAATGTAATCTTTCTGAGGCCATGGCAAGTCCTCTGTTAGGACTACATGAACACCAATACCACAAAATAAAGCTGAGAATGTGTGTTTATAGCATGTACCTGTATTTTCCGGACTATAAGGCGCACTTAAAAGCCTTTAATTTTCTCAAAAAACTACAGTGCGCCTTATAGTCCAGTGGGCCTTATATATGGATCATTCATTGACATTGACATTCCCTTTAGCACAGCTCCATCTGTTGGATGCATAACGCAACGGTAGCGTCTATTATGTGCGCCTTATAGTCAGGTGCGCCTTATATATGAAAACAGTTTGAAAATAGACCATTCATTGACAGTGCGCCTTATAGTCAGGTGCGCCTTATAGTCCAGAAAATACTGTACATACAGTAATGTAGTGATACACCCAAATATGGACCATGGTCGGGGAGAAGAACAAGGACCTGCTAGAGGCCACGTAATGGAAACAGCCATAGGAGATGAGCTGCCAATCAAAAAAGGGACTTCATAAACACATCTCAACAAGTCATTTGAATAAAATACACACAAAAAACACCTGTACAAGCCAAGGCCAGAGTCTCACTCAGATGAAAGCATTTTGAAAAAAAAAGAAAGGAATATTCCGTCCTTGGCAGAGAAGACCGTAGAAAATGAGGACTGGTTCATCTTTGGCATGTGAATGTCCTCACCTATTGCCAAAGGCACAATATGACACAATGTTTTCCAAAGCCCACACGGCCAAAGACAAAATATCACACAGACATTTTCTTCTTTTACTTTTTTTGTTCTTTTTTTAAACTATGCTAGCAATGCTAACCTACAAGTCATCATTTGTTTCCAGGACTCACTAGAGTAGACCCTCCGCCATGAAATGTACGGCAACGTTGAAGTGATATTTATCAATGCATCCCTTTGGTCTATCCGTTGATAAATCTCACGGCTGAAAACAAGCTTCATTTAAAGACATTACCCCCCCCCCCCCCCCACACACACACACACACACACACACACACACACACACAGGCCAGAAAGTAGTTTTTGCTACTCAGTAGGCGTTCCTGCATAACTTCCTGATATGATGATGATGTCACGCGCATACACTCTATTGTCTTTATGTGGCCACACCCACCAGCTCATTAAGCCTTTCCAAGCCACGGGGAGCCTCTTAATATTAAAACCGTTTTATACCGGACATCTGAGCAAGGAGTCTCAGCCACGCCGTCTTTTACCGTACTGGGTCATTAAAACCGAAATAAATTATTTTTATCCGAAAATCGGCGATCGTCTAACCTTCCCTAGTCACCACTCGTGCATCAATAGCTCATGGCTGGTCTGAGATGAAGCAGAAGTGACGTCAGGTCCACTCCTTCTCAGAGGCTCCTTGGCAGCCACCCATTTACTGTTTATACACGAGTGCTACTACAGCAGCAGTGCTGCGGGCTATGCGAGCGAAACTGTTCATTTCTACTCTTGAGTCACACATGGATTATTTGAGGCGACATTTACGTGAACGGAGCACGCGAAACGCAAGGGGACATGATGCGTCGGCCGAATCCCCCACTCTAAGCCAATGCAGATTGAGAATTTCATTGGGAACTCTGGTGAGTATACAACGGGGGGTCGCGGTATGGTAATGGGGGATGAAGACCACGTGATATAGCGCTGGATGTCTGGTAAAATGAATGCGGTTCAGATCATAATATAATAATAGAAATTTCACGGCTAATCTACCAACAACCATTCTATTTCGGCTGGCGAAGTGTTAAAGGACAACTTTGGTTTTTTAACATAAGGGTTCATATTTTAGTTTATATTGAGTTATTCTACAAGTCGAGAGCTAAATTGTTTCCATTTACTGCTTTCGGTCGTTTTTTCGTTTTTCGATTTTACCGATTGTAGGGGCTGGGGCATGCGAGCAAGCTGCTTTTCTGTCTATTAAGACACAATAAATCAGTGATTTATTTAATACTATTTACTAGTAGACCAAACAATCTTCCAACAATGGAACACCGTGCCTTTAAGCCTGACAGATGGAAAGTGGGAGGTAACTAGTTACTGCTGACTCGAAGCACAAAATCAGCGAGCCAAGCGACCACTGCATTCATTTCTGCGTCGCCGTTCATTCAGACATCAAACTCCTGTCTCCTCTTTACCATCATCATTTTTTTTTTTTTATCATCTAATCAGGCTTTTGGGAACACTCCAGGACCCTCCTATACAAACCCATTATAACTTCAAACTCCATTTTAACCATGATAGATTCAATTAAAACAACTGTCCTTTTTTCTGGTGGCTCCTAACACCCTCCAAATATGTGAGCAGGCCATGTTATTTCAATAACATTTTTTTTTTTTTTTTTTTTAATCTTTTAACGAAAAATGCTATCGAAATACTGAATGAAGAAATTCAAAAACTGTCCTGGATGTTCCCAAAAGCCTGATTAGATGATACAATTACAAAATGTTTTTTTGAAAGTGAAATATCCCTATAAGGAGATAAGAGGTGTGATACCTGTGACGTAGATCTTTCCGTTCAGAACGCAAGCAGCCGAATCATCCAGGCATCCCTCCATAGGAGCAAGCTGTGTCCACACAGACGTGTTGGGGTTGTACTTGGCCACCTCTGCGCTACGTGGACCACCTAGAGTCCCGGAGGACAAAACAAAAAACAAAAAAAACACAAACTCGTCAAACCGAGCAGAGTGAACCTACAGGTGCATCAATCTCAATCTGTCAGCAGCTCCAGTTAAAACCAGTACTAGTTAGGAATGTTAGTAATGTAAACCAAGGAAGATAAGGAAGGAAGGGATATCACGTGACAACGGGGATGCGCCATGTCCGGCCATGACGCTCACCATGGTTGCCAGAACTGAACTCGCACCGGAAGTGCGATGAAATACATGTCAGTGAAGCGACCGTGGCTTTCCCAATGACCCTGAGCGCACCCACTCCCGCGCCCCCACCGTTGCGCTCAGGGTCGTTGGTGTATAGTTTAAGAAATTTGAAAACATTATGGAAGTAACACCAACAACTCCAGAGAAAGACGAAATAACACTCCCCAAAATATTGAAAGACGGAATAACGCTTCCAGTAGGACATGTTATTGCTACTGCACCAAGGGAGCGGTTGCGTCACATCCGCTTTATCTGGCACTCATGATCAGAACCTCCAGACTGTATGACGGGAGCATTTGCAAATTGAGTCAACAGTCTGGCCGCAAAGAGACTACGGTGCCCCCAGAGGCAAATTCATAGGAAAACAACAGCAGAGGAGGATTGTTTTTCCTTAAAAATGTTTGCGGATGAGTGTAGTGCACAGCACCTTATATTTATACTTATAGCATTATCGTCGTTGTCGGGTGGAAACCTTGTATGTCCAAAACCGTTCGTTTTGTATTTATCATCTATAAAAGGTACTAAACTAGTGAAAACAGCAGATCTACAAGCACACATCGCGAGGCGTTGTGTGCTTGTAGATCGGCTGTTTTCACTAGTTTTGTGCGACAGTCTTGTATGATGAAGCAGGGCTTTGCTTTACCAAAAGACATACACATTTGAAACTTGTTTCTGCCTGACAGTGACGATATCTTAGTGATTATGTTGCGAGGAAAACGTTGAGATAATAGCCATTTTGGTTAGAACTGACTGAAAATAACTACGTTTAAATTGATACTAAACATTTTTTCAAGTGTCCAAATAAATTCCAAATGTTATCAAATTGTCTCGCGGCACCCACTTTGAAAACCCCTGCTCTATACCAGTGTATTTTCTGCTATTGTGGGGAAATGTTTCACTGAAAATACCCAGCTGACAAGCTCACCCTCTCTTCCATACCAATAAAATAGAGATGTCCGTCCAGTGCCACCACAGGACCTCTTGAATTGTAATGCTCCTTCATGCCCACAGACTCCATCAGCTGCCAGGTGTCCGTGTCGCGGTCGTAGCGTTCCATCGAGTCTCGGCTCTTCTCACTCTCCCCGCCCCCCACTGCAAACAGACGTCCATCCAGCACCACCAGGCCTGTGAACAAGTGGGGTCGAACAGGGTAAAAAGAGAAAGAGTATATCACCAGTAAGACTCCCTAATCGGAAGATAAACGACCGTCAGGATGTCGCATGTAAAAATCGTCCTGATGGTGGCGCTAAATGGGACAGATCCATGTTGATGACATGACTCTAGACATACTGTGTGTTTTGCAAGAATCGGCCTCATGGTGGCGCTAGAAGAGGGGCATGTGAGAAATGAGGGTGCAGGTTGTGGTTTGGCAGGCAAGGAGTGTGTGTGCAAAGTTTGTCATGGATAGGGGCAACGGTGACGGAGATATGAGTAGGGCAAAAGTGTGACGTGACGCGACTGAAAGACAGACGGACAGTGGAGGTTTTGATAGTAACTGCGACCTGACGGTCACAATTAAGGATAGGCCGTTTTCCAATTACACCAGTGCGTTGAGTGCGCATTTCCGAACGCATCCATAGTTTAATATGTATACTGACTGAGTTCTCTATCCTGATTGGATAACATTTGTATCCCGACCTGAAAAAAGCATTTTCTGCTTATTAAAACTCATTTACTGCCATTTTGAAACAGCTCCCATCAGGGCTCCCCGCCAGAAGCCTCCATAGACTTCAAAGTAATTTATAGTGCACGGATCATGCACGCCCATGCACAGATGATGCACCATGTTTGTGCAGTTTGTTCACAGCTTTCAAACAAAAAAATCTGATTGGAAATCCGTTCAGGCATTCTTGAGATAATAGCCATTATGTTTTACGTTATGTAAACAAAGATGGCCGCCCTGTTTGAAAGATGGGGTTGTATGGGGGTGGAACATGCAAAATCGCGATTGAAATCATGTTTACTAGATTTAATGGGGTCCAAAAATAATTTTAAAAAAAAAAAGATTTTTTTTTTTTTTTTTTTTTACAAACTCGTCATACTAGTCATAGGCAGAGTGGACACACTTATATAACTCGTCAAACTAGTCATAGGCAGTAAATGAGTTAAGACCTGGAGACAGGGAGATCGCTGTTACTGAACAAACACTCTGTAGCGTACTGAGAGAGTAGTGAGAGCGTTCCTCCTTGAAGGGAGCCATCATCGACCATGAGCTGTGAGGATCGCTTCGCCACATCGCCCATGGCGGCCCCCACGGGGTGTCACTGTGACCATACTTTCCAGCCAGATACAGAGTGGAGCCTATGGGTCGAAGAAGAGCAGAGTTAAAACAATGACGTACCTGAAAGAAATACATATTTTAATATGCATACACAACTTGGAATGTCTTCATATTAATTAGAGATGTCCCAATACCATATTTTCCTTCCCGATCTGATTCCGATATCACAACTTGTGTATCGGCAGATACCAGAGTGCTTAATAATACAATTATAACAAGAAGTTGCAATTCTAGGAAATGACCTTGCAGTGACGTGGTTAACTTCTCACCTGAGGCAATCAAACGAGGATTCTTTACTTTGGAGGGCAGTGGGGGAAGGGCAGTAACGCTCTTCCACTCTTTGGTCAGGGGATCAAAGCTCTCTAATGCGTTGACACCCTCCATGGGGTCCTTCGCTCCTGCTGTCACGATCACTACAACCAGTGAGAGAAGGAGCAGGGTTACAGAGTAGATCACTACAACCAGTGAGAGAAGGACCAGGGTTACAGAGTAGATCACTACAACCAGTGAGAGAAGGACCAGGGTTACAGAGTAGATCACTACAACCAGTGAGAGAAGGAGCAGGGTTACAGAGTAGATCACTACAACCAGTGAGAGAAGGACCAGGGTTACAGAGTAGATCACTACGACCAGTGAGAGAAGGAGCAGGGTTACAGAGTAGATCACTACGACCAGTGAGAGAAGGACCAGGGTTACAGAGTAGATCACTACAACCAATGAGAGAAGGACCAGGGTTACAGAGTAGATCACTACAACCAATGAGAGAAGGACCAGGGTTACAGAGTAGATCACTACAACCAGTGAGAGAAGGACCAGGGTTACAGAGTAGATCACTGTAACCAGTGAGAGAAGGACCAGGGTTACAGAGTAGATCACTACAACCAGTGAGAGAAGGACCAGGGTTACAGAGTAGATCACTACAACCAGTGAGAGAAGGAGCAGGGTTACAGAGTAGATCACTACAACCAGTGAGAGAAGGACCAGGGTTACAGAGTAGATCACTACAACCAGTGAGAGAAGGAGCAGGGTTACAGAGTAGATCACTACAACCAGTGAGAGAAGGACCAGGGTTACAGAGTAGATCACTGTAACCAGTGAGAGAAGGACCAGGGTTACAGAGTAGATCACTACAACCAGTGAGAGAAGGACCAGGGTTACAGAGTAGATCACTACAACCAGTGAGAGAAGGACCAGGGTTACAGAGTAGATCACTGTAACCAGTGAGAGAAGGACCAGGGTTACAGAGTAGATCACTACAACCAGTGAGAGAAGGACCAGGGTTACAGAGTAGATCACTACAACCAGTGAGAGAAGGAGCAGGGTTACAGAGTAGATCACTACAACCAATGAGAGAAGGACCAGGGTTACAGAGTAGATCACTGTAACCAGTGAGAGAAGGAGCAGGGTTACAGAGTAGATCACTACAACCAGTGAGAGAAGGACCAGGGTTACAGAGTAGATCACTACAACCAGTGAGAGAAGGACCAGGGTTACAGAGTAGATCACTACAACCAGTGAGAGAAGGAGCAGGGTTACAGAGTAGATCACTACAACCAGTGAGAGAAGGACCAGGGTTACAGAGTAGATCACTGTAACCAGTGAGAGAAGGAGCAGGGTTACAGAGTAGATCACTACAACCAGTGAGAGAAGGAGCAGGGTTACAGAGTAGATCACTGTAACCAGTGAGAGAAGGAGCAGGGTTACAGAGTAGATCACTACAACCAGTGAGAGAAGGACCAGGGTTACAGAGTAGATCACTACAACCAGTGAGAGAAGGAGCAGGGTTACAGAGTAGATCACTACAACCAGTGAGAGAAGGACCAGGGTTACAGAGTAGATCACTACAACCAGTGAGAGAAGGAGCAGGGTTACAGAGTAGATCACTACAACCAGTGAGAGAAGGACCAGGGTTACAGAGTAGATCACTGTAACCAGTGAGAGAAGGAGCAGGGTTACAGAGTAGATCACTACAACCAGTGAGAGAAGGAGCAGGGTTACAGAGTAGATCACTACAACCAGTGAGAGAAGGAGCAGGGTTACAGAGTAGATCACTACAACCAGTGAGAGAAGGACCAGGGTTACAGAGTAGATCACTACAACCAGTGGGAGAAGGAGCAGGGTTACACAGACTGGATCACTGTAACCAGTTACACAGAGTGGATCTATGCACCCACTGCACACAAAATGTGGTAGAAACTGAGCTACACTTTCTAACCACCTGCCCACTATACCAAGACATCAGAGACACATACTTCCCACAGATTACACACACCCGAAGTGAGTTTGAAAACATGACCAATGATGAAAAACTCCCATACCTACTGTTCGAACACAGCAGCAAGATTTGTGAACTGTTGCGACAAAAGAAGGCTAGAAACACAACCACCCTAAGGACTACAAACCATGGATTGCATTTTGAGAAATTATAATGCTGTGATTTGTTCCAAAAGCTTTATACCCTGTACATATATAAAATGTCACAATGCGACATAGCTCTGTTTACACAATGCTGTACCCCCTCCTAATGTATATATGTTCCCCATTTTCAACTGTTTTTATTTTATTTGTGATACTTGCTTTGGCAATGTAAACGTATGTTTTCTCATGCCAATAAAGCTCCTTTGAATTGAATTGAATTGGGTCACTGGTTCCCATACAGTGGGTCAAGTAAATAAATATCCCATTTTATTTTCCTACAAAAAAGAATGTAATATTTCAAAATATTTTTGAAATATTATCACTTTAGAATAAATAAAAAATAAGAATTTTATACATTTTCAAAACAAACAAACAAACACAAGAAATGTAACGATTAAGACGTAGTGAAAATTGACGATCTACAAGCTCTCAACCCGCTTTAAAACAAAACGGTGTGAGCTTGTAGATCTGCTACTTTCACTAGTTTAGGTCGTGGGCGAATGTCTAATTTCTCTTTTGGGTCACTGGAGTAGATAATGAGTTCAACAGCGGTGGAAAAAGTGTTCACATTTTGTACTTAATTAAAAGTATCAATACTGCAATATAAATACTATCAATACTGCAATATAAATTCTAAATCTACTCGAGTAAAATTACAAAAGTATTGGTATAAAAATGTACTTAAAAGTACCAAAAGTACTCATTATGCAGAATGTCCCATCTCACAAGTTTTCAAATGTATATAAAAATTCGAAAATAGCAGATCTAAAAGCTCACAATGCTTAGCATCGTAACACATTGCGAGCTTGTAGATCTGCTCTCAAATGGACGAAGGTTTCGTTATAATAATCCAAATCTAAAAGGTAACTATAGTAACCTAAGTGTCATATAATACAATATTTGTGTCTATGGAGTTAACATTACTCTAGTCTCGCGTGGCCAGACTGTTGCCTCCGCGATTTGGTCAAATGCTCCCAGCATACAGTCTGGCAAACCGGGGAAGAAATGATGAGTGCGAGATGAAGCGGAAGTGAAGCCTCCTCGTCACTTTCGTTTCAGTCTCACATCGCACACATTTATCATTATATAAATAAAAATCATATAAGCATGTTTAGCTTGCTGCTTAGCAGAAATGACATTTTAAAATATATTTTATTGAACGGTAATGCCCGTTTCCATTACTCGCCGTTCGGGAGCTGCTGTTCCGGACTCTATATAGCATCCAGAGATTGTGGAGTAGTTGTCTGGCTACGCGAGACTAACATTGCTCCTCTCAAATTTGCCTTCCCCGTGTATTTTTGGTTTCTTCCTGAGGGGTGAAAGCCTCAGAGTCAAAAGGCCAGATCGAAACAAACTGATTTGCTAAATGTCATGTGTTCAGCAGGCTAACGTACCGGTCCTCCTGCGTGGGCGCGTCGTGTCGCAGCGTGAGAGGAACCTCTGGCAGCCCAGCTGATCTTCCAGAGCATCCAGACTCTTCATCACATGCTGATCTTCCAGAGCATCCAGACTCTTCATCACATGCTGATCTTCCAGCGCATCCAGACTCTTCATCACATGGGGGAGGAGGGAGGGGGGGATGAGAGGCAGACGGACGTGCTGCACAACCTCAATGACCTGGTTAATTAATTAATGAGTTAATTAGCATATTTGACATATGAGCGGAAATAACAGGAAAAACCTGTATACAATTTGATAAAAGGGTTTAACAAACTTTTCTCAGTTGATCCTTATGTATTTTTTCCTCTACAATCCATTTCTTCTGCTATGTACATCTTTGTATTGTGCATATTTAATGAGATAAGTTGCATATTTGACACATGGGCTTTAATAATTGTATAATAAATATGCGTATGTATAATTTGGCAGTAGGCAGACAAAATTAGGTTTTAAAGGAGTAGTTCACCCCCAAAATTACTTTTTTTCTATTGATTAGTCATGCCATGGAGAGTAGAGTTCAATAATAAGTTTTGTTTTTTGTCACATTCCTAAGACAAAAATTTGATTCGAGTAAATTTACCCCCATTGATGCCGGATGGTGACCCGTTTCAAAACGGGTCACCATCCGGAATGAATGGGGGTACATTTATTGTTATCACATTTTTGTCTTAGGAATGCGACAAAAAACATTTTTTTTTATTGAACTCTAGTCTCCATGGCATGACTAATTAATAGAAAAAAAAAGTCATTTTGGGGGTGAACTACTCCTTTAAGGCCACAGAATATTTACATTTGATCAAAATGAATGTATTTTTAGATCCAATGAAGCTTTTTTTGCGTCCTAGTGGAGGACCCCCGCCACTGCAGAGCACATAAAATGCTGTAACTCGGGCTAGGAGCGACCGGGAGAGCCAGGGCCGGAACCCACGCGTCCGCCTTGGCGGCGCGGAGACAGCCCACCAGCCCGCTAAAAAGCCCATAACTTAGCCCCCCAGCGACCAGGGTGACCTGACAGTCCATTTATAGTATCGGACCATTGTCTGTCTGTTGCCAGCCATAGTTGACAGACAATCTTGTCCCAGTTTGGTTCACTTGCAAACAGTTTCCATGATGAGATGAAACCTATTTTTTTCTTTCTTTTTTTTCATGTTTGTAGAGCAGTGGTTCTCTAACATTTGTGGCTCAGGTTCCCCCTGGTAAAACCTTTTCATCCACAGCACCCCTGGATTAAAGGTAAATAACCTTTTCATCCACGGCACCCCTGGATTAAAGGTAAATAACCTTTTCATCCACGGCACCCCTGGATTAAAGGTAAATAACCTTTTCATCCACGGCACCCCTGGATTAAAGGTAAATAACCTTTTCATCCACGGCACCCCTGGATTAAAGGTAAATAACCTTTTCATCCACGGCACCCCTGGATTAAAGGTAAATAACCTTTTCATCCACGGCACCCCTGGATTAAAGGTAAATAACCTTTTCATCCACGGCACCCCTGGATTAAAGGTAAATAACCTTTTCATCCACGGCACCCCTGGATTAAAGGTAAATAACCTTTTCATCCACGGCACCCCTGGATTAAAGGTAAATAACCTTTTCATCCACGGCACCCCTGGATTAAAGGTAAATAACCTTTTCATCCACGGCACCCCTGGATTAAAGGACAACTTTTGTTTTCAGGGTTCATATTTTAGATTGCAATCAGAGAAAAGAAAAGATGAAAATGTTAAAATGTTTTCATTTACAGTTTATGTCACAAGGAAACCTTGAGGGAATATCTAGTTCCATTATGGGTCTGATAACTTATAGAGAATAAATTGACTTAGAGAATGAAAATGCGTGTTCCATATACGTGTGGCTGGGGCCTTAGAAGAACCTTGACATGTAGATAGGCAGACACCTCAGATCATCCTAGGTGAGATTAAGAAGTTACTGACCATATCAAAGTTGTTCTTGTGGGTAGGATTCTTGTCCAACCACAACATGGCAGCGTCAAACACCATGTCCTCCTCAGGAACATTCAGATGGTCACTGGAGAGAACCTCTGACACTCTGTCCACAGGGAGAGAGAGGAACTCTTCCTAGTGGTGGAATAAAATAAAATACTGTAAAACACAATTAGCTGATCCATGAAGACACTGTTCCTAAGTTCCCATGCTTCATACTGAAGTCACCTTTTCTCCTCTGGAGTGCTCACTGGTGATGGATGGTTTGTTTAGTGTAACTAATAGGGGTGGATATTGGCAAGAATCTTAACATGCAATACGTATCACGATACGTGGGTCACGATGCAATAGTATCACGATATATTGCGAATCTTTGCGATGAAGACAATGCTCTAATGTTGTTGTTTTCGTCGTTCGCAGCCTCACTCACTGAACCGTGGGAAGGGGAAGTAGCAACTGTAGTACAGCGACATCTAGAGGCAGCGGAGTGTCAGGACCAGAGTTCTACCATTGGTTCCTATGCATGAGAACATATTTTATTTTACTCAAAGTATCGCAATACTACTAAGTATCAATACAGTATTGGCAAATAAACTGTCACAATGTATTGCCATATCGATTATATTGCCCACCCCTAGTAACTAACGTGACTGTAGCAGTTGTGACTGATTCTATGTGAGACTGTTTCTACCCAGCTAATGGGTTAGTTGTGGTGGTGGGAGGTTGATTAGGTAGGAGGTAGAAGCCAACAACAGACAAACAACTTGGACGGGACCACTGACCTTCTGGTAGATGACACTGAAGTCTTCCAGAATGAGATCCATGCTGCGTTTCTTCAAGCTTGCACAGGAGTGGGCCTCGGCCAAGCAGTAAGTCTCTACACAGTTGTTGATGTCAACATCAGCCTCCAAGTAGCTGCAGCACCATTCTCGAACAGCTTTAACATCAAACAAGTCTGATGCTGCTAGCAGGGCCTGGAACAAATGAACAAAATATACAGTATATATATATATATATATATATATATATATATATATATATATATATATATATATATATACACAGTATGTGTCTTTAGGCATACCAGAACGTCCCCCCGGATGTGAACGAGAGCTACCTGATTGCATATACTGTACATGTAATAGAGGATATGCACATGCATAAAGTGAAGGGTGGCATAGCTCAGGGGTAGAGAAACCGTTATTAGAGCATGAAGGGTTTCCAGTTTGAATCCGGGCTCCCCCTGAGTTAATGTCGAAGGGTCCTTGAGCAAGACTCTGAACCCCACATTGCTCCCAGTGAGCTGGTTGGTGCTGCGCATGGTTTCCTCCGCCATCGGTGTATGAATGTGTGCGTGAATGGGTGAATGTAATGCACAATCTATGTAAAGCGCCTTGGATAAAAGCGCTATACAAATGCACCATTTACAAGAATTTACCATTATGAATGGCAACTTGATTGGCAAAGTGAGTTTAACGTTGTATAACGTTGTTTACTGCAATCAGTAAACAATTCAACAAATTCTTTCAATGGACTAAAATCTAGTTTTATTTAATGGCCTTCCTGCCCTGGCATTTGACCTTTGTGCCCTAAAAAAATGGACAACACCAAAGGCCAAGTGGCCTTGACCCTAAAATGATGAATTTCCAGGCCAGGTTCCTGCATAACTTCCAGGTATGATGATGATGTCACGCACATAACCTCTTAAAAATGTTGTCTATAGAGCAGTGAAGTCTGAAGTCATTTACCCATCCTACCTGGTTCATGTATTTTTCCCCCCATTCTGAATTCCCATAGACTTTTTTCATATGACGTCATATAAGAAGTGTTCCAAACATAAACAAATGATCTCCACGGTTTGACTCATATGGATATTAAGAATCAGCTGATGGTGAGAAAACGCTAATGCTTCTGTCGCCAAATTAGTTACATTTTCGTTAGAAACAGACTGTATCAAATATGAGTCACTGACTATCATAAACCATACAGAGCCTCCTCCCCGACAATATCAAGGACACCGTTTGTTTATTTTTGGACTGCAATGCTTAAATATGAGAGGATTTTAAGATGACTCAATGTTATTCTCCATAGAGAAATGACTTCCATGAACCGGGGGATGAGCGAGTGACCTCACTGCTCTATAGGGTGATGATGCAAACACATTACCTTCACATTTGAGTGCTTCTCGCCGGTCTGTGTGATGGTGGTTGTGATGGCCAGTTGACAGGTGTAGGCAGAGTCCAGCAGAACATCCATGATGTGAGGCTCCACTCCCCTGATGGTCACCCTGTCCTGACTGGACTCCTTCATGCCTGATGTAAACATGGCCTGAGCAGGTTGAAAGGGAGAATGGTTTTAGTGTTTAACCCATTTAGGCCTAGAATTATTGAATGCTTTAACCAGTGAAAAATAGCAGATATACAAGCTCACAGCGCGGCACCAAGTGCCGCGTTGTAGATCTGCTATTTTTTTGAAAATGTGTGAAAATCTTTGACTATATGTATTTTCAAAGTGAACGTTTGTAACTCAAATATTGCTTCTGGGTGGTCCCTGGAACTAGATATTTTGAGATGGGGGTCCGTGGCCAAATAAATATAATTTTGGGTCCTTGACATGAAAAGGTTTGAGAACCACTGACATAGTAGTCTCTCAAGAACAGACTAACTGAGCTCCAGTTAAGTGAAAAGGACCTTTTCTTTGGCGATGGCCGGCCAGATTGCTGACATAGAAACATGGGTTTTTCAAAAAATCTAAGAAGGATTCAAAAGACACTTATAGAATCGGGTCAAAATTCAAATTTTCACGACTTTTCAAAAATAGCAGATCTACAGTGAGCTTGTAGATCTGCTATCTTTCAATAGTTAAAGCATAAAATAATGATATACAATAATGTGTACCCGTTCTATACATATTGTGGCATCTCGACCAAACACTTGGGATGTCCAGTGGCTCAGAGAAGCGCACATACGGTTGTGCTCAACATTATTCAACCCCCTCTGCAATCTGGTTGGTTTATTAGCTAAATTCACAAACTAAAAACTGAATGAAATAAATAAATCATACAAGAACAACGTAAATAGCTCAACAAAAGTAAAATGTGTTGCTTTATTCCAAATTCAATGCTGAATTCCACTTTCAACGCCACGTTCACTTTCAATTATTCTCTCTTAAATACACCTGAAAACATCTAATCAACTGCAATCGACTAATCAAGGGCTTAAATAGTTGCATCAGATGTGCAATCTGGACTGACTAGAAGTTTGTTGACTTGTTGACTGGGATTAGAGCAGTTAGAAACATGGCTAAATATAAGGAATGGTCAGAAAAGTTCAGAGAAGAGATTATTGCTTTGTAAAAAAAAAAAGGAAAGGGATATAAAACATTTGCAAAGACACTGAATGTTCCAAAAAGTACAGTTCTGAGCATCGTTCAAAAGTTCTAAGTCAAAGGAACAGTGGCTAAACTAAGGAACAAATTCGTCAGCGGGGGTTGAATAATTTCGAGCACAACTATGAGGGAAGAGCGAGGCCAAGCGCACCCAAGAGGAGGCCATCACGCCTGTGCGAAAACAATGCCCCAAACTACAATGTAAACAAGTAAAACTCTCTCTCCCCATTCTGTGCTGGAACTCCGAGGCGCTGAGACAGGCAAACGGCGGTAACAGATGCCACTGAATCTCCCCACATTTCTGTTGTCCATTGAACTTGGTCGTGACTCTGTTTTATTTTAGGCAATATAGGGGAACATCGCCCAGATGGCGACACGGAGCAATACTTACCGGAACCCTGGAAAGGGAAGAGAAAACCACAACTAAAAGGGGATAATTTAATCCCGTAAATTATCCCTTTGTGTATTTACCTCAAAGTAGGAGCTGAATGAGGCCAGAACAGCACGGTGACAGAGGAACTCCTGTCCCTCACAGCACAGAGTCACATCACACAGGGTCCCACTGAGACGCTGCCTGTCCAGACCCTCCAGGACCTTCTCAGGATGGTTGGGGAGGACACACTTCATAGTCTTTGGTGAGGATGGAGGTTCACCGCTGCCGTCCTAGTGAAGAGCAACATCCAGAGTGAGATTTATCCCATTTAGGCCTGAACACATTATTACGCAATATTTTATGCTTTAAATATTTAAAAAAAATAGTGGATATACAATCTGCTATTTCTTTTTGAAAATTCTTGAAAATTTGTGCAAATCTTTGAATATTTTGACCCGATTCTATAAGTGTCTTCTAAATCCTTCTAAGGTGGTTTTTTTCTTATATATATTTTTTTAACTACGTTTCTGTCAGTGGTTCTCAAAATGTTTCATGCCAAGAACCCCCAAAACTACATGTATTTGGCCACGGACTCCCATCTCAAAAATATGTTCCAGGGACCCCTCCATCTCAAAATATTGTATCAGGGACCCCCCAGAAGCAAATATTTAATTTATATATATATATATATATATACTGTATATATCACAGTTTTTCTAAAATAGCAGATCTACAAGCTCGCAGCGCGGCACTCAGTGCCACGCTGCGAGCTTGTATATCTGCTATTTTTCACTGGTTAAAGCATTCAATAATTATAGGCCTAAATGGTTTATAAATCAGACAAATATGATCTGGTAATGTGTCTAGAAAACTGTCCTTAGTGTGTACCTTGTGAAGTGTCATATTTTCCCTTGTATACTATATTAGTCCCTCTGTGACATTTTAACGAGTCAATAACACGTAGCGTGTTGAACTAGACTGGTTAAACTTCTCATCCTTCCCCATCTCACCCTTAAGCCCTTTGCACACAGGACAGTTGCTTTTTTTCCGTTTGCTGCATGAATACAACTCACTGGATTTGGTGTGCAATGCTGTGCGGAATCGGCGCTGCGGATCCCAAAAGGAGTCATAAAAGGAGTAATGAGTTTTTTTCGCATGCGACAAGACGCACAAATCAAACTGGGTTCGATCGAGAAAAGAAACGCACGGCCACAGCCACTCGTCGCACAGCTAATTCGGATCCGGTGTGCATGAGGTCGTAGCGAATCATTGTTTTCTTTTAAAAAAATGAAATTGTCTGGGGCGCCCGCTGGCCTAGTGGTCAATGCGCATACCACATACTAGGCTATGATGCCTGCTGGCGTCGCCGGTTCGATTCACGATCTGGACGACCTTTGCCACATGTCATTCCCCATCTCTCTCCCCATTTCCTGTCAGTCTACTTATCCTATCAAATAAAGGCATAAAAAGCCCAAAAACAAATCTTAAAAACAAAATTAAAAAAAAAAAAATTGTCTGTTTTATCTGTGCGGATAAACCACCTGTGTGCAAAGGGCTTTACTGTGTGCTAGTATATCTCTCTCTCTTTCTGTCTCTCCTTCTCATGCTGCAAGCTAGCATATCTGCTATTTCTGAACATTTTGTCAAGTCTTTGAATATTTTTGACCCGATTCTAGAAATCTAAATCTAAATCATCTAAAGGTTTTTGAAAAACGTATGTTTCTATGTCGGTGGTTATCAAACTTTTTCATGTCAAAGGACCCCTAGAATTATATGTATTTGGCCACCGACCGTCTCAAAATGTTAAGCATCAGGGACACCCCCCCCCCCCCCAGAAGCAAATATTTGTGTGTGAAACAATAAATCCTTACACAATTTTTGACGTCCATGTAACGCTTCATGTAGTCACTGACAGCTGTGAACTCCAACAGGTCTGATGCTGCCAGCAGAGCCTGGAACAAAACACAACAAAATGTCTTTAATAACACTGAGGATATGTACTGTAGGACAAACATGGAGAAGATGAATAATGGTTCATGATAAATGGTAAATGGTGCATTTATATAGGGCCTTTATCCAAGTTACAGGGATTGAGACTCGGATGGTGGAGGAAACCATAGGCCAGTGTTTCTCAACCACTCTGCCTGGGGACCTTTGGTGTGCCCCTGAGAAGGGTCAAGTGTGCCCCTTGAAACTGCTTGAAAGCCAGTATTGTATTTATCATTTTAAAAATGATTTAAACTAGTGAAAACAGCAGATCTACAAGCACACAACGCCTCGCACCGCGAGGCGTTGTGTGCTTGTAGATCTGCTGTTTTCACTACTGTTGTGCGACAGCCTTGTATGATGAAGCAGGGCTTTACTTTGCAAAGAAACGTACAAATGTGAAACTTGGAGGTACATGGATTCTTCCCGACAGTGACGATATTTACACCCCCGTATTATGTTGGTGTGCCCATGGATTCTTGGGACATGAAAAGTGTGCCCATGCAGAAAAAAGTTTGAGAAACACTGCTATAGGGGTTCAGAGTCTTGCTCAAGGATGCCAACTCTGGGATTGAACTGGGCCCCTATTGTGAGGATAATACATTACCTGAACATTATCCGTAGAGAGGGACATGGTTGATGTGTAGGTGCAGTCCACCAGTAAAGTATTACCTGAACATTATCCTTAGAGACAGACATGGTTGATGTGTAGGTGCAGTCCACCAGTAAAGTATTACCTGAACATTATCCTTAGAGACAGACATGGTTGATGTGTAGGTGCAGTCCACCAGTAAAGTATTACCTGAACATTATCCTTAGAGACGGACATGGTTGATGTGTAGGTGCAGTCCACCAGTAAAGCCATCATCTGAGGATCCACTCCTCTGATGGTCACCCTGTCCTGTGCGGACTCCTTGGTGCCAGATGTAAACATGGCCTGTGCAGGTTGAGAAGGAGAATGGTTGGCTTGGAGCCTCTCTAGTCTGTATCCACCAGACCAGTGGTTCTCAACCTTTTCAGGCTGCGACCCCCAGAATAATCATATTTTAACTGGGCACTCCCCTACCCTGACGAGCACTAAGAGTTGAGGCACTACATATTGTATAATACGGTTCTATTGTGAAAATAGCAGATCTGCATGCTCACAACGCCTCACGTTGTGAGGCGTTGTGTGCATGTAGATCGACTATTTTCACAATATCTGCCTCTAATATTTGACAATTTGGCCAATGTTTAATTTGTCATTTTAGAGGTATTAAAAGTCCTTAAATTGTCATTTTAGTAACGTACAGATACCCTCTATACACTTAAACTTTATGTTGGTGTGTTTACTGTTGAGTGAGAAAACAATGTTAGACATTCATTTAATCTTCTGGGGTGGGGACCCCCCAAAATAATTTGGGACCCTCCCCTGGGGGTCCTCCTGACCCACAGGTTGAGAACCACTGCACTAGACCAGACGGACGGACACCAAAGACTTGTGTTTATGTTTCATATACAGTTAAAGCCATTTTTTATTTTTAATGAATTTAATGAAGCAATAAGCTTCATGGTGAAGCCGAGGCGAAGCCGAGTGTCTCCAACCCTCTCAGCCGGTGTAAAACACAGGTAACCACAAGCCTCACTTGGCTTATTGCTTTTCTAAAACGGTTACAATATGGCAACATGAAAAATCATAGACATGCACCAAGTAACTGTTCTATTTCACTAATAATTCACTACAAGGTCTGCAAGAAGGTAGTTCCCAGCTACAAGAAAACAGTTCCCAGCTTTTCTTGCCAACAACACATGTGCAGGTAATTGGTGCACTATGGAACACTGTGGAAATAAATAAATAACACACCTGGGTTTGATGTACCATAAACTGATTCAAGGTGTGGATTATAGTCTCATATACCACAGCAGGTAAAGGGAAACCACCCAATCAGAATCAAGGAATGGAACTAGCCGTTTTAGAAATGTCATTATACAACAGGTAGTTCCGACGAAGCAATCCAATCGGTTGAAATAGCTTTCTACCCGTGGGAATAATGAGCATTACCACACAGGTCTAATCACATGTAAACATCAGCTGTGCTGGGTCCTGTCCCAGCACTATGCCAAGCAGCTACGCTAGCAGTTTTCATGTGAAGTTCAGGGAAATAGTGGCAAAATCTGGCATTAGGGGTTAAAGGGATATTTCACTTTCAAAAAACCTTTTGGTAATTTTATCATCTAATCAGGCTTTTATGAACACCCTGAACAGTTTTTAATTAGCTTGATTGAATATTTAGATATTTGATGTAAATGTTACCAGGCCCTCCAGGCCCAGGGCCTCTCCCCACACACACCCATTTCATTTTAACCATGATAGATTCATTAAAAACACCCATTATTTTTTCTGGTGACTCATAAAATGAGTCTCCAGAAAAAATAATGGGTGTTTTTAATGAATCTATCATGGTTAAAATGGAGTTTGAAGTTACAATGGGTGTGTATGTGGAGAGAGGCCCTACCACTGCTCCCTGTTGAAAGTGGAATATCCCTTTAAGGGTCGTTCCTGCAGCAAGGCTGCTGTGCCAATAATAGGGGTGTAACGATACATTTTAATAGCGGTTCGTTACATATCACGATACATGGTTGACGATACGATACATGGACGATATTGGTTCATTCATGGCGATACGATACGATTCGATTCAATGATTTAAAATCGATATAGTAACTATTTAGCAAAGACATTAAATCTGTGTGAAAGGTATGGATAGTGCAGGTTTTAAAGGGAAACATTTATTATTATGGATATAAATAATTAAACACAGTGATTATCTGCCAAATACATGGACAATGTATATTGACAAACCTGCACCTTGACATGAACCCAGAGATTACACACATTTATCCATAGACCAGTGTAGCTGTATGGAATGGAAAAGTAATTAAACCCCTCCTTTTAGTGTCTTCTTCTTAAAAATGCTAAATACAAGTAGGTAGTATCGATACAATCGATTCTTTGCACTGCTGATTCGATACAAAATAAAACGATATGATTCCATTTTGGCTGTTTTCATTTCGATATACTTGGATTTTTTAAGTTAAAAACAATAGTTTGATACAGTTATTATTAGGGATGGGTATCGTCTGCGATACTTTTAATGGTATAGATCACATGACGTCGATACTATCGAGTATCGGTTCACGTAAAAACAAACGATACCTCGTTTCGATGCTCTTGAACGCACCCCTGGCCGGACGCATCTGTAACAGTTGGGCTACTGAGAGTTTAATTACTGCTTTAGTAGGCTACACTCTTTACTGTGGAAAATAGCCGACAATAGCATATAATGTTTATTATTATGATGATTATCCAACGTCTATACTCTCCGCACCGCCACACATGGCTGAATAACTGGCTTAATAACCTATTTTGGTGTGTAAAATAGCCCATAGAAAAAGGCAAATAATAATAATAAATAAAAAGTATTGAAAATGTTATCGTATCGATTCCCAGGTATCGAAAAAGGTATCGTATCAATTCAAAGGTGAACGATACCCATCCCTAGTTACTATACCGTTACACACCTAGTCAATAACCACGATAATGCACACCCTCTCGTGTAATATTGCTTAATTGCAAATGGACAGCAGGTCGAGCGAGTGTATTTACCTCAAAGTAGGAGCTGCAGGAGGCCAGAACAGCACGGTGACAGAGGAACTCCTGTCCCTCACAGCACAGAGTCACATCACACAGGGTCCCACTGAGACGCAGCCTGTGGAGACCCTCTAACATCTTGTCAGGATGGCTGGGGAGGACAAACCTCACACTAGTCTTTGGTGAGGATGGAGGTTCACCACTGACGTCCTGGTGAAGAGCAACATCCAGAGGGAGATTTATAAATCAGACAAATAAACTACTGGGAGTCATGTTGATGATCTGGTAGTCTCGCGTGGCCAGACTGTTGCCTCCGCGATTTGGCCAAATGCTCCCGGCATACAGTCTGGCAAACCGGAATAGAAACGATGAGTGCGCGATAAAGCGGATGTGACGCAACCGCTCCCTTGGTGCAGTAGCAATAACATGTCCTACTGGAAGCGTTATGTCTCCTTTCTTTATTTTTTGGGGCATTATTTCGTCTTTCTCTGGTGTTGTTGGTGTTACTTCCATGTTGTTTTCAAAAGTTTTCTTAAACTATACACTCATAACAAGAATAGGCCGCTCGAATGCCTTTGTCTGAGCTATTGTGTTTCTGTTATGTTTCCAATGGGACTACAGTTCAGTATAGCACTGGCTACTTTCGATACTCGCCGTTCGGGAGCTGCCGTTCCAGACTCTATATAGCATTCGGAGATTGTGGAATAGTTGTCTGGCTACGCGAGACTAGTGATCTGGTAATGTAACCTCATGAACCAGCCTCGCCCAGGAGTTTTTTTCATTTATTTTTATCCGACGATTTTGTAGTGGGGATTTCCCCGGTTTGGACGTAGCGCGTGGAAGGAACACGTTATTCCAACCAGTTCCTTTCCCCTCCATCAGGCGCCCCAGCTGGCCAGGGGGAGACATTATTGAGACTAGGATTACTGCATGTTTTTGTGAGGGTATCAACCCTAGGAGACACGGGGGAAACATGCAAACTCCACACAGAAAGGCCATATCGCCTACCCCACCTGGGTGATGACGAACCCCTAGAATTATATGTATTTGGCCACCGACCGTCTAGAAAATATTTGTGTGTGAAGCAATAAATCCTTACACAATTGTTGACGTCCATGTAACGCTTCATGTAGTCACTGACAGCTGTGAACTCCAACAGGTCTGATGCTGCCAGCAGAGCCTGGAACAAAACACAACAAAATGTCTTTAATAACACTGAGGATATGTACTGTAGGACAAACATGGAGAAGACGAATAATGGTTCATGATAAATGGTGCATTTATATAGGGCCTTTATCCAAGTTACAGGGATTATGCACCCATTCAGACTCAGATGGTGGAGGAAACCATAGGCCAGTGTTTCTCAACCACTGTGCCTGGGGACCTTTGGTGTGCCCCTGAGAAGGGTCAAGTAACTGCTTGAAAGCCAGTATTGTATTTATCATTTTAAAAATGATTTAAACTAGTGAAAACAGACGATCTACAAGCACACAACGCCTCGCACCTGCTGTTGTGCGACAGCCTTGTATGATGAAGCAGGGCTTTACTTTGCAAAGAAACGTACAAATGTGAAACTTGGAGGTACATGGATTCTTCCCGACAGTGACGATATTTACACCCCCGTATTATGTTGGTGTGCCCATGGATTCTTGGGACATGAAAAGTGTGCCCATGCAGAAAAAAGTTTGAGAAACACTGCTATAGGGGTTCAGAGTCTTGCTCAAGGATGCCAACTCTGGGATTGAACTGGGCCCCTATTGTGAGGATAATACATTACCTGAACATTATCCGTAGAGAGGGACATGGTTGATGTGTAGGTGCAGTCCACCAGTAAAGTATTACCTGAACATTATCCTTAGAGACAGACATGGTTGATGTGTAGGTGCAGTCCACCAGTAAAGTATTACCTGAACATTATCCTTAGAGACAGACATGGTTGATGTGTAGGTGCAGTCCACCAGTAAAGTATTACCTGAACATTATCCTTAGAGACAGACATGGTTGATGTGTAGGTGCAGTCCACCAGTAAAGTATTACCTGAACATTCTCCTTAGAGATGGGCATGGTTGATGAGTAGGTGCAGTCCACCAGTAAAGTATTACCTGAACATTATCCTTAGAGACAGACATGGTTGATGTGTAGGTGCAGTCCACCAGTAAAGTATTACCTGAACATTATCCTTAGAGACAGACATGGTTGATGTGTAGGTGCAGTCCACCAGTAAAGTATTACCTGAACATTATCCTTAGAGACAGACATGGTTGATGAGTAGGTGCAGTCCACCAGTAAAGTATTACCTGAACATTCTCCTTACAGACAGACATGGTTGATGTGTAGGTGCAGTCCACCAGTAAATCCATCATCTGAGGATCCACTCCTGTGATGTTCACCCTGTCCTGTGTGGACTCCTTGGTGCCAGATGTAAACATGTCCTGTGCAGGTTGAGAGGGAGAATGGTTGGCTTGGAGTCTCTCTAGTCTGTATCCACCAGACCAGTGGTTCTCAACCTTTTCAGGCTGCGACCCCCAGAATAATCATATTTTAACTGGGCACTCCCCTACCCTGACGAGCACTAAGAGTTGAGGCACTACATATTGTATAATACGGTTCTATTGTGAAAATAGCAGATCTGCATGCTCACAACGCCTCACGTTGTGAGGCGTTGTGTGCATGTAGATCGACTATTTTCACAATATCTGCCTCTAATATTTGACAATTTGGCCAATGTTTAATTTGTCATTTTAGAGGTATTAAAAGTCCTTAAATTGTCATTTTAGTAACGTACAGATACCCTCTATACACTTAAACTTTATGTTGGTGTGTTTACTGTTGAGTGAGAAAACAATGTTAGACATTCATTTAATCTTCTGGGGTGGGGACCCCCCAAAATAATTTGGGACCCTCCCCTGGGGGTCCTCCTGACCCACAGGTTGAGAACCACTGCACTAGACCAGACGGACGGACACCAAAGACTTGTGTTTATGTTTCATATACAGTTAAAGCCATTTTTTATTTTTAATGAATTTAATGAAGCAATAAGGTTCATGGTGAGACACAAGGCGAAGCCAAGTGTCTCCAACCCTCTAAGCCTTTATAAAACACAGGTAACCACAAGCCTCGCGTGGCTTATTGCTTTTCTAAAACGGTTACAATATGGCAACATGAAAAATCATAGACATGTACCAATTCAAACTGTTCTATTTCAATAATTCACCACAATGTCTGCAAGAAGGTAGTTCCCAGCTACAAGAAAATAGTTCCCAGCTTTTTTGCCAACAACACATGTGCAGGTAATTGGTGCACTATGGAACACTGTGGAAATAAATAAATAACACACCTGGGTTTGATGTACCATAAACTGATTCAAGGTGTGGATTATAGTCTCATATACCACAGCAGGTAAAGGGAAACCACCCAATCAGAATCAAGGAATGGAACTAGCCGTTTTAGAAATGTCATTATACAACAGGTAGTTCCGACGAAGCAATCCAATCGGTTGAAATAACTTTCTACCCGTGGGAATAATGAGCATTACCACACAGGTCTAATCATATGTAAACATCTGCTGTGCTGGGTCCTGTCCCAGCACTATGCCAAGCAGCTACGCTAGCAGTTCTCATGTGAAGTTCAGGGACATAGTGGCAAAATCTGGCATTAGGGGTTAAGGGTCGTTCCTGCAGCAAGGCTGATGTGCCAATAATAGGGGTGTAACAATACATTTTAATAGCGGTTCGTTACATATCACGATACATGGTTGACGATACGATACATGGACGATATTGGTTCATTGATGGCGATACGATAAGATTCAATGATTTAAAATCGATATAGTAACTATTTAGCAAAGAAATTAAATCTGTGTGAAAGGTATTATGGATATAAATAAGTAAACACAGTGATTATCTGCCAAATACATGGACATTGTATATTGACAAACCTGCACCTTGACATGAACCCAGAGATTACACACATTTATCGATAGACCAGTGTAGCTATATGGAAAGGAAAAGTAATTAAACCCCTCCTTTTAGTTTTTTCTTATACTATCGAGTATCGGTTCACGTAAAAATTAACGATACCTTGTTTCGATGCCTTTGAACACACCCCTGGGCCCTGACCAGTCGCATCTGTAACAGTTGGGCTACTGAGAGTTTAATGACTGCTTTAGTAGGCTACACTCTTTACTGTGGAAGATAGCCAACAATAGCCTATAATGTTTATTATGATGATGATTATCCAACGTCTATACTCCGCAGCTCCGCCACACATGGCTGAATAACTGGCTTAATAACCTATTTTGGTGTGTAAAATAGCCCATAGAAAAAGGCAAATAATAATAATAAATAAAAAGTATTGAAAATGTTATCGTATCGATTCCCAGGTATCGAAAAAGGTATCGTATCAATTCAAAGGTGAACGATACCCATCCCTAGTTACTATACCGTTACACACCTAGTCAATAACCACGATAATGCACACCCTCTCGTGTAATATTGCTTAATTGCAAATGGACAGCAGGTCGAGCGAGTGTATTTACCTCAAAGTAGGAGCTGAAGGAGGCCAGAACAGCACGGTGACAGAGGAACTCCTGTCCCTCACAGCACAGAGTCACATCACACAGGGTCCCACTGAGACGCTGTCTGTTCAGACCCTCCAGGACCTTCTCAGGGATGCGGTACCCAGGAGTTACACAGAGCTCCTTGGAGCTGTCCTCCTCCTGAGGTGAAACAGCACCACCCATAGGGCAGGGGGGTGAACTGCATCCCTGTGACAGACCAGCCTGTATGACAGTAGGAGTGGATGGAATAATGATTGTTAGTATGTTAACTGTAATGAATACATTTTAACAGAATCTAACAGAACTAACAGAATCCATATATGGCCAAGGCAGATAACCCTAACCCAAGACAGTTTGGGCTCTCACAGCATATCTCCATATACAGTACACATACAGACATTGACATGTCTGCTTATAAGCGTCACGTTGTGAGCTTGTAGATGTCCTAGACAATTTGCCTTCCTGGCCCCCAAACTGTGGAATAAACTCCCTGGCCCACTTAGAACAACAGACTCACTCCCTAGCTTCCACCGTGGACTGAAGACTCACCTCTTCAGACTCCACCTAAACCCTTAGCAGTACTGTAACACTCAATGACCATACATGAAGCTAGTTAGCATTTTTTAGGCTTCAGAATAGGTGCGTGGTCATCGGAGACACTCTGGGATGATGGCTTAGAAGAAGTTAACTATTGCTCGATTAACTCTAGACACTGCCTTATTCAATTTCGAACTATACATAGGCTTCATTATTCCAAATCCAAATTGCACAAGATATTCCCAGACATCTCCCCAAACTGTGACAAATGCAAGGCACCGGAAGCAAACTTATTACACAGCTTCGCACTATGTCCTCAAATACAGAGATATTGGATTAAGATTTTTGAGGCGCTCTCTGATATTCTGGACACCCAAATTGACCCTGACCCAATACTAATTATCTTAGGCACATCAGACCCCATTTACAACTTGACAAGTTCACAACGACATCTCCTTTCATATGGTCTGATTACAGCAAAGAAGCTGATTTTAACTCATTGGAAAAAAGAGGAAGCACCTGCATTTAAACACTGGCTTAATGAAATGACTAGTACACTTCACCTTGAGAGAATACGATATTCACTTAAAGACAGACAGGCACAATTTGATAAGATCTGGCTGCCCCTTGTCCGTTACCTGAGTAGAAGGATGATGTTAGTGTAAACAGACTGTTTTTTATTCTAATGCATGTCCATTGGATAATTCATTCTGATTCTCTATTATGCGTTTCGTCACTGAGCAGTAGGGGTGGGAGGGTATGAAGGGGTTGTTTTGATGACATATTGTATTTTATTTCTTGTTGTTTTCAGCTCTTTCCTTTTCTTTCTTTCTTATATATGCTAAAACAGAAAATTGTTAATCTTATAACTGATACATCCTGTTGTTGATAATCTGTTGGCAATAAAACGTATTTGACAAAAAAAGAATAGGTGCGTGGTCTACCTATGTTATTGTTTTTCTAGATTGATATTCCTATGCATGTGTTATATTGTTATAGTGTTGTTAATGTACAGACATATTATCTTGCTTATTATAGTGATGTGTATTACCTGCTTATTGTAAGTCGCTTTGGATTAAAAGCGTCTGCTAAATGCCTAAACTGTAAACTGTAGATGTGCATGCGGCATATAGTCGCTTCTTTTGGGCTTGTTTTCATAGAAAAGGTTGCTCGGGGTTGGCACCAGACAGGTTAAGGACGTGACTGAATGGTTCACGAGTCTTTCTTGTGATTCATTCTTCATTCTTCATAAACAACACATCACTAACTCACCTGGTCAGAGTCCAGTCTGATCCTCTTGGCAGTCTGATGAGGTTCACTCTGACATGCAGCATCCAGGAGGTCAGCCATGACTGAGGAGAGGAGAGGTGAGGAGGTCACGTCTGTAGAAAGAACACAACAACATGGGTGGGACGATATGAAAATATCACGATTATTGTGACCAAAGACATCGTGATTTACGATATTATCATGATAATCAAAATCCATTATCCCGGGGCGGAACATTTGCCAACGCGTTGTGAGCTTGTAGATCGTCTATTTTTTGGCAGAGACGTTTCATAGAGTGAAAAAAAGACTGTATCAAGTATGCATATTATAAGTTCCTTTTACCAATTATAGAGGGTTTAAGTGGTACCGGATATGCAGCTCTACAAATAAAAGGTGAATTGATCCCAGCGCATGACGGAGGACGATATCACGATAATTTAAATCTCCACGATAAGATTATCTGAGTGTTATTTTATCACGATAAACGATAATATTGCTTATTGTCCCATCCCTAGTGGGCGATGTGGAAAAATACAATATCAAGATATTTTCCCAATTTAATCACATTTCTTTTTCTTGTTGGTTTTTATGGTTATTTTTCAAGTTACTTAACAGTAGCCTACAACCACCTACAAGGTAACAAAAACTAAAAGAAAAAGCAGTAACAGACCATTTAGACCAGTGGTCCTCAAAGTGGGGTCCAGGGACTCTCTGGGTTCCTTTTGGGAGGTCAAAATTTGACCCTTACAAGTATGTAACTCTGAGAGTATACAAATGAAACCAAATTTGGTTTCATTTGTATACTGTCAGAGTTAAGGGGAGACCTTGACATTTAAACGTTTGAGAACTGATGGTTTATACCAAAATGCAGGTTTAAATGAATTCTGCAATGAATCTATTAACAATTCAACAGGATTATATATGATATGATATCTCTGAAAAGGTGTATCGTGGAGACATTGTCTCAACAATACGTATCACCATATCGCCCAGCCCTACAACAACATGTGGTTACACAGTGAAAAACCCAGTGTTCATTTCACTCAGAGAGAGAGAGTACAAATGGAACCTTGATGGAAAGGAACATGGTTCACTTTCTCAGTGCATCACGATGACAAAGATGGCGCAACCTCACTTTTCGCCCTTAGGCAGATGTCCCTAGTGCCCACCTATCCTGTTACCTTTTCAACATGAGTGTACGATACCAGTCAAGTGTGTGCCAGCGGCTACGTCATTGTAGTCCTTAGCGGCCATTTCTTGGGTCAAAACACAGGTGTTTCAATTAGCCCTATTCACGACCCACCCACTCAGCATCCCCCGGGTGCTGAAGTCCCGTTTTGAAGGGGTAAATCCTACTATAGCCAATAGAGTTAGCACAGAAATCGCAATTTTAATGCAATTTCCGAATAGTAAAGTATAAAATACGGCTGGCATGATCAAGAACACAAGATAGTAAACGGCACAAAGCATTATAATTTACTTTACCGTTAGAAATAACGATTTGTTGGCTTTAAGTCCAGTATAGTTTCCCCTTCTAAATTGAAGTCAGCACCCGGGGAAAACTGAGAAACGGAAGTAGGTGGGCGGGCCGTGAATAGGGCTAATTGTTTGATTGCATAGAACTAATGCTATAGTCTAATCAGAACACCTGTGTAAGGCTGTGTTTACCCAAGAAATGGCCGCTCTTAGAACTACATTTGGCACACCCTATAGATACACAACTGCACAACACTAATATATAGTAGTAAAAGAGTTAAATAATTTGAAAACGTTTGATTACATGGAACTGCACAAACCTCATCGACACAAATAACTCATGAGCAAAACACACTTAGTTCGTTGGCAATAATAAGTAGAATTGTGATTCTGAGATGGCTAGCCAGTATTAGTAGTAGTAGAGTTACAGTAATGTTATTATCTAACCATGATTTTAACGGTCACCAGCACTTTCGCCTATAACATATTCGCCTACACGAATTTGGTCCTTTCACCTGGAATTTTCGCCTTGGAGGAGAGTCTTTTCACCTACCTGTCTGAGCCATTTCGCCTACCCTCAATTCTGCTGTCAGACTGTCCATGTTTGCAAATTATCTCTTTGTCATTTAAATATTATAGTGACTGTGACAGTGGTGTCAAGTGAATCTAACAGTTTACTTGACATTATTATTTACATCACATGTTATTCCTAAAAAATGGCAAAATAGTTGACAGGCAAGGTTGATTCTATAGGCTATTTAGGTGTAGCATATCTTATATAGACCTATATAGGCTAATAGCCTACATATATATTTTGTATAGCCTAATGTTAAAACAATATAGGCCTACAATACTGTTCATTTTACAATACTGTTCAATACTGCACCAAAGAATGTATAGTATCGGGACATGGATTAATTAATTATTTGGGCGCACCTGATTCCAATAGCTCTGTATTTATGTGATTACTATGGAGTGCATAGGTTTGACATGTAACACCACTGTCACAGTCACTAGAATATTTAAATGACAAAGAGATAATATGAAAACATGGACAGTCTGACAGCAGAATTGAGGGTAGGCGAAATGGCTCAGACAGGTAGGTGAAAAGACTCTCCTCCACGGCAAAAGTGCCCCGCGAAAAGACCTGGCGAAAATGTTATAGGCGATTATGCCTGACACCATTTTAACCAGGTGATCAAGTAATGAATGAGGGGGAAATGGATTCAAGCAGTGACGTCCAGTCTTTGGTTTAAACCTTTAAAACGAAATGTTTGTCTTTGTTCCAGCAGTTCCTCACATCACGTACACCTAACCTCGCCCACCAGGCTACACCACCATCACTCTCTCCTGATAAAACAACTCGCTGCTTCTACTCTCACTTATGTGTGTTCTTCTCCTTACACTACAGAAACAAGCCCACAAAACGCATATAAATGACAGAACCCTGGCGTAAACATGTAGACCTATGTTGAACGACAACAGTAAACAGAAACAACAGCTCAAACAAACTGTATCTTACCTCTTACCTCACTGCATTCACATCTACAGGGAGTGAGTTCTGAGTTCCAACGCAGGGTCCTCAACAGACAGACAGCACTGGAGTGAAATATATCCACTTTTAGAAGGTTTTAAACTAATAATAACTCCTTTATGAACAGAACAACAAACTGCTGCTTCCTTTGCCTCGTTTCTCTTTAAAGTGGTGCAACCTCTAAATGTGTCCTCCTCACAACCATAGAGTTGGCTCACAACACACTGCTGCATATAAACAGTTCCGCACACACACAGGACGTGCGTGCGCCTCCCAAATGACTCCCATAGCTTAAAATGTTACGTTATATTTGGTATAATCGTTTCTTTTCATTTTAGTGTATAATAGTCGTTTAGTGTGCCCGTCTTTTATTGTAACTCGAAGTGCGACTAGCGAGAATAAACTGATTGATTTACTTCAATATGTGGAGGTCTGGGGGAACAAAAACAATGCGACGCCAACCGGAACGCGATATTCTTTTTCCTTTTTTGTAACGCGGACAAAACAAAGTCCATGAAATTTAATAAATAATGAAAATAAAACCCCAAAAAACTATTACAAGAAAAGAAAAAACAATATTGCAGTTAAATCAACTGCATACTGGCATCAAAACAGGACGGAGCTGTGTGACAATAAATGACGCATAGACTATAGTTAACATCAAATAGCAATTGGCGAAAACATAATAAAGATTGTAGTGAAAGGATTATTTTAAAATACATAAAAAAGACAAATTAAAGTAAATATGTGTGTTGTCAATTAAAACAGAATTGATTGTCTAATGTAATTGTTGATCAACTAGTCGTGTTTCATGTTGCTGTATGTATGTCTGTAACCTACAGGGGGAGCTATAACGCCATCATTCTAAGAAAGCAGGGCTGAGGAGAGCTTTAGTAAAACACATTTATAAACACATAATAAATACATGCTGAACTCCTCACTGACAGAGCTGTAGGTTAGTGTTAACAATGATCTGTCCCAAAAATATACGATTATATAAATATACAGATAATATGATTCATAATATAGCATTCCTGTTCTGGAATGGATGTCATAAAAGGTGAAAATAGGCTAACATTGAAGGAAGTTCTTCTTGTGAAGTTTATTGTTAATGATGTCAAATGATAAACAGCACACAGGTGTGAGAGTGGAACTGTATGCTGCCTGACCACAACACAAGAATACATCCCTGTGATAGATTTACTGTACATTCCAATACTGATTGAATGGTGCTTCCCTATCATCTACGGTGCTTCTTATGGCTTGTCTCTGCAGGTTACTTTGCAGATGTTGATTAATATTACAAAACATACTTGAACCACTTAAACCCTGCTTTATATTTAATTATAGCCAACACCCATTTTACAGAATCCATAAAAGTTAGGATAATTCACTGAATGTCCAATGTATCTAGAATATATTCAAGTTTCAAGAGATATAGCCTATTAAAGTCTCAAGAAACATTACTTTGACACAATATTGTTTTTTTCCACAGCCATTATAAGACCTGTGTCTTATGCATTGACTTCATTCATCCTACTCTGTGAAGGGTGAAGGAAGTGAGAGATTAGGTTTATAAACCAGACACATTCTTGCTTGTTATCTTATGCATTACAAGTACAGTCCAGTACTGTACCATACAGCACAGTACAGTACAGCACAGTCCAGCACATCAGCTTGCCATTGGAGAATGCATAGAAGTCTCTTCAAGTCACTTGATATACATTCCAACTAATAGACTTTTTTTGTGATACGAAACAGGATTAGGATTAGGATTTGGACTTTACTTGGGATTTTTCAGTCTTGACTCAGGACTTGCAGGGCAAACACTTGAGATATACTTGTATTGTTCTTGCAAAACAGTGGCGTTGTGACTGTGCCACCTCTGGGGTCATGGCATTGGTGAACTCTCTTCTAAAAAAAATGAATTAGCTGGTTAGTTGTTTTGTTATATCGCAACACATGACGACGACGATGATGATGATGATGATGATGATGATGATGATGATGATTAACATTCATTTAGTGCTAAACACTGTCAACACAATCTCCTGTAAAAGTAAAATGCATTGAAGTCACTGTTCTCTTGTTTTCTTTAATTTTATTAAAAACATAACAAGTTGGTATACAATAAAATGTACAGCATGAAAATATACATTTAATGTCTTCATACAAATACTGGGGATTAGAAAAAGGATCATATACTGGGGTGGGGGGGTGGGGGGGGGGGGGGAGCATCCACACACAATATACAGAGAGAGAGAGAGAGAGAGAGCAAGTAGGGCGTGCAACATTGCTTTGGTCTCACAGTGGTGATGTTTTTTACATCTCTTATACGTCACCATTTACAGAGTATTCTATTCAGTATTAGGAGTATCTACAAGGAGGAATCCATATTATTCAGCCGTAGAGGAGGGTTTAAAAAATAATAATGTGTGCCTTTGTACAAATAATTGCTTACATTTATAATGTGCACAAAGAAACTGGCGACATACAAGCTCACAATCAAGGCCGTTTTTAGCTATAGGCGAGCTAAGCGGCCGCCTAGAGCGCCATCCTAGAGGGGGTGCGGAAATGGAGGGAGTGGACTCAAACCAGCCCCAAAACGGGCCAAAACCGACTAAAATCACGCCAAAAATCCTGTGCGCGCAAGTGGAGTAGAGGCGTGTTCGAGAGAGCTGGCATAGAGCGCTGATTAGACGCGCTACGGCCCTGCTCACAATGAGAGTCTGTTGCAGGCCTCACTAGGAACATGTTGGCTCACTGGAAACACTCTGCTACACCCGTGGGTGTCAAACTGGGGACTAGTCCAGTGTTTCTCAACCTTTTTTCTGCATGGGCAGGGCACACTCTTCATGTCCCAAGAATCCATCGGCACACCAACATAATATGGGGGTGTAAATATCGTCACTGTCGGTGAAGAAACCTTGTATCTCCAAGTTTCAAATTTGTACGTTTCTTCGCAAAGTAAAGCCCTGCTTCATCATACAAGGCTGTCGCACAACAGTAGTGAAAACAGCAGATCTACAAGCACACAACGCCTTGCACCGCGAGGCGTTGTGTGCTTGTAGATCGGCTGTTTTCACTAGTTCAAATCATTTTTAAAATGATAAATACAATACCGGCTTTCAAGCAGTTTCAAGGGGCACACTTGACCGTTCTCAGGGGCACACCAAAGGTCCCCAGGCACAGTTAAGTGGTTGAGAAACACCGGTCTAGGGCACCCTGGCCACAACATGCGCTGTGGGCTGCATAACGGAAGTGTCAGAAGTGCTGTGGTTAAGGGAAGTTACGACACGCAGTGTAGGTCTGTTTATATCCAAACCTAAATATTGTAGCTCTTAACTCGCTCTTAATAGGTGTAACTTTGTCAGAATCCATGTTTTTCCACACTGTGAAAAAACAACACCCGGTAAAATTCTCCCGGCGGAAGTCGCACCAGTCTCAGCCTCATATCGTAAACCAGGCTTTTCTCTTGGCAAATGAGTAAGCCTACCTAGCTGGAGCTAGACTTCAACCCCACCCCACCTATGGTTAAAACATGGAGGGGATGTTACTAGTTAGCTGCATTGTATATAGGCTGGCCCCAGGCTAACGCGAGGCTAGGTCTAGGGACCCTCATATGGTTCCTTGAGGCTGGTCTGTAACTCTGAGTGTACAAATGGAACCAAATGGACCCTTACAGCTCTGTAACTCTGAGAGTGTACACATGGAACCAAATGGACCCTTACAGCTCTGTAACTCTGAGAGTGTACACATGGAACCAAATGGACCCTTACAGCTCTGTAACTCTGAGAGTGTACAAATGGAACCAAATGGACCCTTACAGCTCTGTAACTCTGAGAGTGTACACATGGAACCAAATGGACCCTTACAGCTCTGTAACTCTGAGAGTGTACAAATGGAACCAAATGGACCCGTAAGGGTGTACAGTACAGTCTCCTCTCAGAGTTATGTACTGTAGGTCCTTGAAATAAATGAAAAAAAGAAACACTGCTACATTAAATGGAACAGAGCCTTCATTAAAACGATGGGTAACACCTGTGAAGGAAGGAAGTAAGGAAGGGGCCCAATTTATTTCCAACATGGCAGCATGCTGTGCAGGTTTAACAGGGTATCAAACGTGTATTCAGCGTGTGTTCAATTAAGACCCTTCCGCGGAAGCTTGTGATTGGCTGAACCGGAGTATAGGGAGCGCTCTGCTGTGTTCACTTGGACCGTGCGGAGTTGCCGAAAGTCGGAGGTGCCGAAAGCTCGACGCGGTGACTTGCTCGCTACTGCTCGTTCGGAGGTGTCTCACATGGGTCAAGGTCGCCTGAGACGGCCTGAGTCGCCTGAGACTCCACCGAAAACACGCGTTCTGCCCACGGAACCGGAACAATGTTTTGAATCACGCATATCGAACCGTAGGGTGATGTGTTTTCCAGTTCAGGTAAAAAAAAAGAAAGAAAAAAAACAAGGCATTGGAATAAAAACATGTCAGGCTATTAAGCAACTGCAGCTGCAGCTATCAGATCAAATGAATAGTGGTTGTTCTAGATGCAGGTGTGTCTCTGTTCTAGTGCACTGAGACGTGGACAGACTCTCACGTTCTCGCCCCGACCCAGACATTAAGCCTCTCCGACCGACCCACTTACTTAACCTACATCTAACCATTATTAATGTGATTAGCTGCAGCTGTGTGTTGCTGACATGTTTCCCCCCACAGCCGTAGTTTTTTAAAGGAGTAGTGGAGTAGTTCACCCCCGACAGAAAACCTCTTATTTCCTATCCACTACTCACACCACCAAGCCTAGAATTCCTGGAGATTTGTTTAGTTTTTGTCTCATTCCCAAGTCTCCTGTCATATACTGCAGGGGTCTCGGGGCACCCCATGAATATTTGTTTTAATCCGAGGCTCCCCTACATTATAATTTTCACTCCCAGCACCTTATTTTTATAGCATTATCATCGTTGTCGGGTGGAAACCTTGTATGTCCAAAACTGTTCGTTTTGTATTTATCATCTATAAAATTAACTAAACTAGTGAAAACAGCAGATCTACAAGCAGATCGGCTGTTTTCACTAGTTTTGTGCGACAGTCTTGTATGATGAAGCAGGGCTTTGCTCTAGCAAAAGACGTACACATTTGAAACTTGGAGATACGAGGTTTCTGCCCGACAGTGACGATATATTTTAGTGATTAAGTTGCGAGGAAAATGTTGAGATAATAGCCATTTTGGTTAGAACGGACTGAAAATGACTTTGTACTTCAAGTTTAATATTATACTAAACATTTTTCCAAGTGTCCAAATAGATTCCAAATATTATCAAATGATCTCGCGGCACCCCTGGACTGCCGTCACAGCACCCAAGGGTGCCCCGTCACCCACTTTGAAAACCCCTGGTCTACTGAGTCTCCTACTGTCCCTTATCAAATTATTGGCTTAGGAATGCGACAAAAGCATTCTTTTTTTGGTGAACTACTCCTTTAACCTTAAAGGGATATTCCACTTTCAAAAAACTTTTGGTCATTGTATGGTCTAATCAGGCTTGTATGAACACCCTGAACAGTTTTTAATTTGCTTCATTCAGTATTTAGATATTTGATGTAAATGTTACCAGCTCCAACACGCCCAGGCCCTCTCCACATACACACCCATTGTAACTTCAAACTCCATTTTAACCATGATAGATTCATTAAAAACACCCATTATTTTTTCTGGTGACTCATTTTACCTTCCTAATACGTGAGCAGACCGTGTTTTTTCAATAACTTTTTTCATTTATTTTCAATAAAATATTATTGTATTTAATGTTTTCCATTTTCCCAAAGAATTATTAAAAATAAAAGAAAAAGGTTATTGAAAAAACACGGTCTGCTCACATATTAGGAAGGTAAAATGAGTCACCAGAAAAAATAATGGGTGTTTTTAATGAATCTATCATGGTTAAAATGGAGTTTGAAGTTACAATGGGTGTGTATGTGGAGAGGGCCTGGGCGTGTTGGAGCTGGTAACATTTACATCAAATATCTAAATACTGAATGAAGCAAATTAAAAACTGTTCAGGGTGTTCATACAAGCCTGATTAGACCATACAATGACCAAAAGTGTTTTGAAAGTGGAATATCCCTTTAACTGAAAAAAACAGTCAACAAAATCAGCCCTATAGTACACTAAAGCAGTGGTCCTCAACCTTTTCAGGCCGTGACCCCCAAAATAATCATATTTTAATTGGGGACCCCCCCGGTAGAACAAGGTTCTATTGTGAAAATAGCAGATCTACATGCTCACACCTCGCAACTCGAGGCATTGTGAGCATGTACTGTAGATCGGCTATTTTCACAGGTTCTGCCTCTAATAGTTGACAATTTGCACAATGTTTAGTTTGTCATTTTAGAGGTATTAAAAAGTCCTTAAAGGTGATACACCATGAAAATTCACTTTTCCTATTTTAAAACCTTTTTTGGGGGTCCCACTAGCACCTTCTATCCTCACAAAGTCCCATTTCTGACCGTTGTGTCTTTCTCTGGTTTTGCGAAGGTGGAGGTTAAAAGCATCCCACGGGTTCTCAAAACAGGCTGTCCAGATTTGCTGCCGTTTCATAAATTTCAAAAATATTTTTTTTTTACTTTTTCAGTTCAGGCCAAAGGTGGTACTGCAGCTGAAAATGCTCTGAGAGCCATTCAAAAATGAGAAGCTCTCTATTCAAGAGTGGTAATTTAGCCTCAAACCTTTTGAAAAACGTTTTTGGGACATAAACAATATGACATAAATACTTTTTAAATGCATGGTGTATCACCTTTAAATTGTCACTTTAGAAATAAGCATAAAACCCTCTATACTCTATACCCCCCCCCCCCCCCCCCCCCGGTCCCGACCCACAGGTTGAGAACCACTGCACTAAAGATGTGAGGAGAATAACAGTCATGTCATGGTCTCTATAACCGCTGATCTGAGAACAGTCATACTCTAACACAACTGATGAGAGGATAACAGTCATGTCATGGTCTCTATAACCGCTGATCTGAGAACAGTCATACTCTAACACAGCTGATGAGAGGATAACAGTCACGTCATGGTCTCTATAACCGCTGATCTGAGAACAGTCATACTCTAACACAGCTGATGAGAGGATAACAGTCATGTCATGGTCTCTATAACTGCTGATCTGAGAACAGTCATACTCTAACACAACTGATGCGAGGATAACAGTCATGGCAGGGTCTTTATATTCCACAATCTCTGTATGCTCTATAGAGTCTGGAACTACACCTCCCGAAATGTATTTCAATTCAATCAATCAATCAATCAATCAATCAATCAATCAATCAGACAGACAGACAGACAGACAGACAGACCGTTGACATGGCATTTGTTGACACATTCCATGTGGCCCAGACCAGATCTGTGGCATCACTTCATGTCATTTCTGACATGTTACCATACATGATGTGAGCTGATTTCAACCATGTTAACTTTAACCCAACATATACTGTACTTTAGTTCAGTGGTTCTCAACCTGTGGGTCGGGACCCCAAATTATTTTGGGGGGTCCCCAGATTTTTACCTAAATGTTAATATTGTTTTCTCACTCAACAGTAAACAGACCAACATACAGTATAATTATCTGCACATTTCTAAAGTGACAATTTAAGGACCTTTTAGTACCTCTGTTCAAACATTGTCAAATATTATGCGAGGCCTTGTGAGCATGCAGATCAGCTATTTTCACAATGGAACAGATCAAGTCAAACTAAATGTAATGCCAACTCCTACAATTCCAAGTGCTTGTGCACTGTGCAGGGTCCCCAGTTCAAATATGATTATTTTGGGGGTCACGGCTTGAAAAGGTTGAGAACCACTGCTTTAGTTGACCGGGGATCCCCCAGGGGTCTGTACTTGGTCCCCTTGTTATTGTCCCCCTCGCTACCAAATGTCTTTGCAGAAAATAGCTGATCTGCCATCTCACAACGTGCTGCAACGCGTTGTGAGCTTGTAGATCGGCTATCATGAAAGCATGTTGACCTGTTATGATATGCCAGGAACAGAGATGCCAGGCTTCATGTGGCCTAAAGCAGTGTAAGCAGGGTATCTGCACGTTTCTAAAGCAAAAAATCCATAAAGACTTTTTGGACCTTGTTTCTAATAAGAGAAGAAACCAGACAGCCGACCAGTGACTTAAATTTGGCTCTTTGATATAAAACTAGACCTGATGGAATTCCCCACCTATTTCTTCCTGGCTGCATGTGAACCAAGAAAACGCTCATTCCCTGGGAGTTTGAACTCAGTTTGAACTCAGTTTGAACTCAGTTGGTCATTAACTAGATTCACTGTTGGTCATTAACCAATAGGCTGTGGAGTACACTCTCAGAGTTAAATTAACACTGAGGATCTTACAGTGTAGATTGGGGTCCCAGAGATGACCTACTATCAATAAACAGAGGCCACACTGGTCTGTATCCAGTAGGGGCTCCTTATAACTGATTTATAGTTAGTTCTTTACATCAGGGGCTCCTCATGATTGATTTATGCTTATTTGCGTGCCGATTTTGTTCGCTGAAAATACAAACAATGCCTGCAACATGAATCTATTATTCTGTCTGTCCACTTTAACAGCTAACTGTCACTGCCACTTTAACAGCTAACTGTCACTGTCACTTTAACAGCTAACTGTCACTGCCACGCTGTGAAGCCCGTCAACCTGGCATCCATGGCAAGGTCATTATTATGGCTAAAAGCTTTCCAGAATAGTAGTAAAAATAGCTGATAGCCTGTTGTAAGCCTGTAGCGCATTTAGCAATGTGTGGTACAATTAAGTAAGTGTGTGTGTGTGTGTGTGTGTGTGTGTGTGTGTGTGTGTGCGCGTGCATGCGTGCGTGCGTGGATGGTCTTGTGTCAGATGTCAGATGAGGGGCTCGAAGGGGGAAAAAAAAAGATTGTGATTTGACTCTAAACAATTAAAACAAAAAAATCTGGTTCTTCCGCCTCGACACAAACATCCACGGGGAGCCCGAGGCTAGTGCAAAAAAACATCCAGGGAAGACGGAGCAGAGAGCTTTTTAATCCATCGATTTTGTTTAATCTGTCATTTAATTAATCCAGACAAAAACACATCGGAGGAGAGTGCTACTCGGGAGATCCTTATAACGGCATCGATTCCATGAATCCAGGGAGGACAGTTGGGTCGCTGCTCTCAGAGCGTCCCAACTGTGTGTCTTTATTGAATCCAGACAAAACTCAGAGAGCGTCCCAACGGGGACGGCGTCGATTTATTTAATCCAGAGAGGACCGAGCAGAGCGCTATACTCCAGAGAGCGTGGCCAGACTGTTGCCTAACGCGATTTGCAAATGCTCCTGTCAACAGTCTGGGGCACGGAAATAGAAACGATGAGTGCGAGATAGAGCGGATGTGACGCAACCGCTCCCTCGGTGCAGTAGCAATAACAAGTCCTACTGGAAGCGTTATGTCTCCTTTCAAAAATCTTTGGGGCATTATTTCGTCTTTCTCGGGTGTTGTTGGAGTTACTTCCATGATGTTTTCAAATATTGTCTTAAACTAGACACCCATAACAAGAATATGCCACCCGAATGACTTTGTCTGTGCGAGTGTTCTTCTGTTATGTTTCCAGTGGGACTACAGTTCCGCCAACTTCCGTGCAGCAGTGGCTACTTCCGATACTCGCCGTTCGGGAGCTGCCGTTCCAGACTCATTCGGAGATTGTGGAATAGTTGTCTGGCTACGCGAGACTAGTACGGTACACTCCTGAGAGAGCGCTCCTCCTCAGATCTCGGTGGCGGCGATCTCGTCGAAGTTGATCTCGTTGCCGCTGCCCTCCTCGTCGTCCTCCTCTCCGCGGCTCTCCAGCTCGTGGCTGAGCCGGCTGAGCGCGCGCTCCAGCGTGCGGTTGCGGCGGTACATGCTGACGTAGTTCTGCTGCAGCTGCTTCTGGTAGTGGATCACCTTGTCCTTCTCCTCCTGCCAGACGCGCCGCTCCTCCTCGAAGCCGCCCGCCAGCTCCTCCGCCCGCCGCCGCTCCATGGCCAGCTCCGCCCGCAGCCGCTCCGACTGGGGGGGCTGGGGGTGGGGGTGGGGGTGGGGCTGGGGGTGGGGGTGGTGGCGGTGTGGCGTGGTGGGCTCGCCGGCTCCCGCCAGCCTCTCCATGGGGTGGTGGTGATGACGATGTGGCGTGGTCGGCTCCGCATGGTGGTGTCGCCGTGGCGTGGTGGGCTCGGCCCCCGCCCCGCCGCCCAGCCGCTGGTTGGACTCGTCGCCGGCCGCTTCGTACGCCAGCAGCTGGTCCTCGGACTCGTGGAACACCTGGTGACAAGCGGTGGTGGAAAGTTTGACAGAAAAGTTTCTTTTAGTTTTAGTCACTCTTTTTAATTAAATTCCATTTCTTTTTTGAGCGGTACAAACCGCTCCTATATCTGGCTTTGTGTGCTTGACCTTTTGTCAGTAGACACCGACATCACCACAGCTGATGTCACGCCCCATACCAGGAGATATGCACGTGTGTTGTATTTGATACCATGCGGAGTGAGAAATCTTTTAATTGCGACCGGCAGGTCACACTTACTATCAAAACCTCCACCGGCTGTCAGTCCGTCAGTCTGTCAGTCTGTCACAAGTCACACTTTTGCCCTGCTCATATCTCCGCAACCGTTGCCCCGATCCATGCCAAATTTTGCACACACACTACTTGGTTGCCAAACCACTACCTCCAACCCATCAATTCTCACATGCCCCTCTTCTAGCGCCACCATGAGGCAGATTCTTGCAAAACACATTTTTGGACACTGCACTCTACACTCATGTCATCAACATGGAGCAAAGTGTGACAGCCGCTGCAGGTTTGTATAGTAACTGCTCCCTGACGGTCGCGATAATATTTGATGATCATGTTGTAGGGAGGAAAAAAAACACTTTAAAGTAAGAACCAATCCGAGTACATGTCCCAGCCGGCTACCTGACACTGGCGGTTCCCGGGGTGCGGGTGTGGCGCCCCCTGCTGGACGGAGGCGGCGGCCAGGGCGTCTCGGAGGCGGTTCATCTCCTCCTCCAGACGGCCCACCTTCTCCCTGAGCAGCTCCGCCTCGCTCTTCCTGCGCTGCAGCTCGTTCTCACACACCTCCATCTCCAGGGAGCGCGTCCGCACCGTGGAGTTAGCCTCCTGCAGCAGCGCCTGCGTGTTGGTGAGCTCGCCCCGCAGCTCCCTCTGCTGGCCGCGCAGCGACACGATCTCGCCCACGCGCTGCGCCAGCTCGCCCTGCACGTCCTTCAGCTGCTGCTTCAGCAGGGAGATCTCACCCGACTTCTGACACACCTGGAGAGGACAGGAGCAACTATCAACATAGTAAGACCTTCACAGGGAGATGTCACCTGACTTCTGACACACCTGAGAGGACAAGAGCAACTATCAACATAGTAAGACCTTCACAGGGAGATGTCACCAGACTTCTGACACACCTGGGAGGACAGAAGTAACATGTTAAGATCACCTGGTTTCCTCCAGACTTTACATTAAGGATCCTCTCACCTCCCATTTGGCCTCCTCCAGACGGGGTCCCAGCTGGATCTTCTCATGCTCCATGGAGGAACATCTCTCCTCCAGCTGCTCTCTCTCCTGGAGGAGCTGAGAGAAGTCCTCCTGGAGCTTCTTCTTCTCCTGCTGCAGCTGGTACACCTGCAGCACGCATTAGACAGGGTTATTTATGATCTGAGCTCGTTGGGCCTTCTAACTTGACCATAACAGACACATGGTGGTGGTTCTAACCTGTAGCTGTAGAACCTGCTGGGCTCTCTGGGCTTTCTATAACCCTAACAGAAACATAGTTCTAAGTAGAGCTGTCTTCGACTCAGGATTTATCAAGTCCACTCGAGTCGCGAGGGTTATTCCGACGCGTCGACGAATTGTTTATGTAAAAGAAAAAGATTGTTTATGTAAAAGAAAAAAATGGTGCTGCAGTGACTGGAGTGGAGACGCGACGCATTGATAGAAAAGTAGCGCCTGGTATGTGGATTCTCTGCTTTGAAAACAAAATGATTTGTAATGATTGTAATGATTTTATGCCTCTCCAAGGCTAAAGGAACAGGGCTAAACATCACTGCGTCGTCGATGCAGAACGGCACACGGCTGCATCGCAATGCAAGCAAATTGTCTTAATCTAAAACTTTTTAAGAAGTCCTCTACCCCACCACAGTCCTCAGCCTGAGACCACCACCACAGTGCCACACTCAGCGGCAGTGAGTGAAGTGTATCGAGATCGGCTGCTTCTTGGCTGCAAAAAGTAGAATAACAACACTTCGACGCATTTCCTCTCAAAGCGGTTAGCTTCAAAATAATATGACCAAGGCAACTTTCAAGTCACGTGAACTGGTTTTATTTTTAAGTCTAGTACAAGTAGTAGGAAGTATGGACTAAATAAGAAGTACATGACAGTCCAGTCCAGCGCTCTCATACCGCACCACAGTAACTGGTGTGATGAAAAAATATGTATATTTTCGACGGCTCGACTCAAACAATTGACATCGATTCCGGGGGCTTAAAACGACGCGTCGATTCGTAGAATTTTTGAAGACAGCCGTAGTTCTAAGTTCTAACCTGTAGCTGTAGAACCTGCTGTGCTCTCTGGGCTTTCTGCGAGGCGGTCTGCATCCTGGTGGCACAGCCCTGCCTCAGCTCCTCCAGCTCCAGCTCACAGCGCTTCTGCTTCTCCTCGTACACCTGCAGGGGACCGGGCAAGGATTAGTTCACCCAAAAGAAGGCATGGAGATTTTGCTGGGAGATTTGCCAACAGCCTGCAAAAGAGCTTCTTTCCATGAACAATTAGGCACATGAACAAACTGTCAAAGACGAGAATGGTCCAGGGCAAAAGGAAGCGGAAGTGGAAACCTTGTATGTCCAAAACCGTTCGTTTTCTATTTATCATCTATAAAATTAACTAAACTACTTGTGTATTATGTTGCGAGGAAAACGTTGATATAACAGCCATGTTGGTTAGAACTGACTGAAAATAACTTTGTACTTCCAAATTTAAAATGATACCAAATTTTTTTCCAAATGTCCAAATAGATTCCAAATATTATCAAATGATCTTGCGGCACCCTTGGACTGCCGTCGCAGCACCCCGGGGTGCCCCGTCACCCACTTTTGCCTTACAGTCTCTATGGTTACCTGACAGATGGCAGCTTCGTTGTCGTCCAGGTTATCTCGTAGCGTCAGCAGCTCCAGGTCTCTCTCTCTCAGCTTCTCCTCCAGGTCTCTGAGGACGCCCTCGTATCCCGCTAGCCCCACCTCCACGCCGCCCGCGGGGCTCCGCCCCCCCACCGAGCCGCTGTCCGACAGGGGGAGGCCACGCCCCCCCAGGGAGCCCGAGCCTGTGCTCTTACTGTGAAGAGAATTATAGTTAATTGATAACTAATGACCCGTGCTCTTACTGTGACGAGAATTATAGTTAATTATAACTAATGAGCCGTGCTCTTACTGTGAAGAGAATTATAGTTAATTAATGACCCGTGCTCTTACTGTGAAGAGAATTACAGTTAATTATAACTAATGACCCATGCTCTTACTGTGAAGAGAATTATAGTTAATTGATAACTAATGACCCGTGCTCTTACCGTGAAGAGAATTATAGTTAATTATAACTAATGACCCGTGCTCTTACTGTGAAGAGAATTATAGTTAATTATAACTAATGACCCGTGCTCTTACTGTGAAGAGAATTATAGTTAATTGATAACTAATGACCTGTGCTCTTACCGTGAAGAGAATTATAGTTAATTATAACTAATGACCCGTGCTCTTACTGTGAAGAGAGGAGCAAAGGTTTGTTGTAGTGACGATATGAACATTTCATATCACGATTATTGTGACCAAGCAATGGGCCAATCAGGATGGCATATGAAACAACAGACAGTTCTGTCTTGATGACATGACTATAAAGATCATGTGTACTGATTTGCGTGTTCCACATAAGTCGGCCTCCTGGTGGCGCTATAAAAGGCAGATGTGAAAAATGGAGGGCAAAGGGTTTTCCTTGGGCTCTAGGAAAATGTCTTACACAGATTGGTAAAAAGAAAAAAAAGGAACCTGTTCCTGGCATTTCTTCCTCAGCCCAGAAGGAATGCACGTGCAAAAGTTCAGGGAAATAAATCACTTATGAATTGAGGCATTTTGTTCAAAACGGACCACTCCTGCAAACTTTGGAAGCCAATCTTAACCAATCAGTTACCATTTTTTGTAGATATCTGTCGTTCATAGTAACTTGATCTCGTTTTGTGTTGCAAAACAAGATTTCACCCCGTTATTCCATCCAAAGTCCCCTTTGGGCTGCCGCAGTGGCTCCGGCGACCCATCACCAAATTTACGAGCGATAAAAAATCCGCCATTTACCGCAAAATCCCACCACTCACACTCAAGAGCTGTGGTGGACTCGAGATGGAGTTTTGAAAAAAATTACCTGTCTCAATCATTCTCGGATATTATAACATCAGGTTAAAGAGGTGGTGCCATAGTTTTGTACTTTTTCTGGTTTTCATGTGTCTAGGAGGTTGACAGTACGGTACTTCATTAGACCCCCTGGTGTGGTTGTTATGAGCAATTATGCATTCTCTTTTTATTTGGGATTTTAGCTGGAGGATGCCACCTGCTGGGTCAGACGTGCCGTTCCAAAAACAGTAACACCCATACTTATTACATCATAGAATCAACCCCTCCCCTAATTACCATTCACCCAACACATGTGGGTGTGGCTAACTTCAGCTGGGTCACCACCCACCATGACAACCACGCATACCAATGAACTGGTGGGTGTGGCCACATAAAAACATCATTTGAACTCTTTCTGTACACTTTTTTGGAAAAATTCTTCCTCCTAGTATAATCATAATATTAGATAATCATGTTTTATAGAGGGGGAAATCATGGCACCCCATCTTTAAGGTAAGAAAAAGGCTACTCCAGAATTCTCCTTTAACTGTTCACAGACGGACACACGGAGGGACGGACAGAACATAGGCCACGCCTTCAGCCCGGCGGGGACAATATAATTACCTCGAGGAGGAGCGTCCGCTGTCCGAGTTGGAGTGTCCGTGGTGGCCCACGGTGGCGTGGGACGATGGAGGCGGGACGTTCTTGATGGGCTCCAGGTGGCCCCTGGGGGCCTCAGCGGGCCCCAGGCCATAGGGGGCGGTGCTGTAAGGGGCCTCGGTGGACCGGGGGCCCTCGGTGGCTCCCAGCCCGTAGGGGGCGCTGTTGTAAGGTGGCGGGCTGGACAGGGAGTTCCGTCCAGAGTCGGACAGCGAGCAGGTCTGCACGCCCCTCCCTCCTCCTCCTCCTCCTCCCCCGCTGTAGGAGCTGTGCTTCTCCGCAGGGCTGTCGATGGTGTTGATGATTAATTGTCAGTCAAATAATAGTGATTAGCGTTTTAAAGGTACGGTAAGTTAGCCTGACACTTATTCGCAAAATCTTTTTCTTTTTCTTTTCATTATCCGCAAAAAATGTATCCGCTTGGAGGAGGTGGATTTTGAGGCTTTATTGAATAAACTAAATGCGCATTTGTGAATGGAAACGGGTCAGACAATAAATGTGAATACATTATGACGTTCTGGGTCCATATCGTCCTCCAACTTAACACTTTCCCCTGCCGCTAACGCCCATTGTATAGCGTTTATAGCCCACAAAACAAACTGGTTGTTTGTTACACACGGAGTGACACGGACCGTGTGTAAATTCCTCTCGCTTTCACCTCCCGGAGTCAAGGCATCCGTGGCTAACCCTTCCTCATCACACAGTGTTGCGTTCCCAAAGTGGCCAATCTACAAGCTCACAGCAGCTCACATCCGCGTCTCCGTGCCGCACTGTGAGCTTGCAAATTGTCCACCTTCCAGAGGACGCTGCAGCTTGTAGGATGAGTGTGCACTGTGCAGCAATCGAGTCACAGCAGTCAGACGTGCAGTGCTCACGTCTTGATTCGGTCTGAAAAAATCTGCCCGATCAACGCACGTGACCGTCGCTAATTCGAATGACACTCGCAAATGGAAACAGGCTAAATTCGCTTTGTCTTAATGCAAATTTCTGATAATTCGCTTCCTATTTTGGAATACGCTTATGGAAACATGGCTTCAGTCTGCAGTCTGATGCATTTTCGTCGGTTAATAAGCAGTCTGCAGTCATATGTGGTTCTCTTAATGCAGATTTCTATCCAATATTCACATGGCTCTGTTGCACTGAACTACCAGTATGTCATGTGCTCTAAATCAGCACTGAAACACTTCCATCGTAGCCTCCTAGTTGGTCATGAAGACCTGCTTGTAACAAATGGTCAAATATTGTGCAACTTGTTGGGTTGAGCACCAAGCAACATCTCCAGGTGTTCCCCTGAGAACTAGCCTAAAAACTAGGCTAGTTTTTAGGACTTTGAGAACAAAAAGGGAAGACAAAATGACTTCAAAATACAAAGAAATGACCGATACCAATAATCAAAATAAATGATGTACGGTGGCCAAAAACACTCCATGAGTATAATAATGTTATCATCTTTCAATTAAGTAAATACAGAAATTCATGAATAAATAGTGCCATGCTGCAAGCTTGTAGATCTGCTATTTTTTTTTTTTATTCTATAAGTGTCTTTTGAATCCTTCTAAGATTAAAAAAAAAACCTATGTTTCTATGTCAGCAATCTGGCCAGCCATCGTCAAAGAAAAGGTCCTTTTCACTTAACTGGAGCTCAGTTAGTCTGTTCTTGAGAGACTACTATGTCAGAGACTAACCTTTTCATGTGAAGGACCCCCAAAATTATATGTATTTGGCCACGGACCCGCATCTCAAAATATCTAGTTCCAGGGACCACCCAGAAGCAAAATTTGAGTTACAAACGTTCGCTTTGAAAATACATAATATTCAAAGATTTGCACACATTTTCACAACTTTTTCAAAAATAGCAGGTCTACAAGCTCGCAGCGCGGCACTGTGAGCTTGTATATCTGCTATTTTTCACTGGTTAAACCATTCAATAATTCTAGGCCTAAATGGGTTGTTAATGTGATCAAAACCAGGCCCTAGCACAGAGCCCTGAGGGACTTACTTCTCTGATGCGGAGGCGGGCGACGCGGCCCTGTGGGCGGGGCTGAGCAGGTTCAGGTTGCTCTGGCTCTCTGACAGGCCGCTGGCGCCCCCGTGGCGCGGGGACAGGTACTGCATGGCGGCGTGGCGGCCCTTGGGAACGACGGGTTTGAAGGCGGTGGGACGAACCAGCGTCTTCTCCATGTTCTGAAATTAAAAAATATATATTTTACCCCCCTTTTCTCCCTTGATTTAGTCATTATGTCAATTGATTCCTCCCCACTACTTATTGCGACCGCAGGTCGCAGTTTATTGTGACATTAGGTCGCAGTTTAGTAATAATAACATAATAATAATAAAACTTTATTTGTATAGCACCTTTCATGACATGAAATGCAGCTCAAAGCGCTTTACAGAGCAGAAGATGAAGCAAAGTGCTTAACAGAGAAAACAATACAAAATAAAAATAAATAATTCATTACAATGATTACAATAAAGCAGAAAAAATAAAAGTGCGGACGTCAGTGCGGACGTCAATTAGCAGCACAGGGATTTAAACATTCAGCTAAAAGCAAGAGTAAAGAAATAGGTCTTGAGCTGTGCTTTAAAGCTATCCACAGAGGCTGCCTGTCTTAGGTGTAGTGGGAGTTTATTCCAAGCTGTCGGTCCGTAGAAGCAGAAAGCTGCTTCACTGTTTATAAAGCTCTCTTATCTTAGTTTTAGTTAAAACTCTGGCTGCCGCATTTAGTAAGTGAACCGTCACAGATTGACCGTATCTGTCTGTCTGTCTGTCTGTCTGTCTGTCTGTCTGTCTGTCTGTCTGTCTGTCTGTCTGTCTGTCTGTCCACATACGGGCATAAAAGGGATCACCATATATGGGCATAAAAAAAGGGATTGTATGTATGATGTCAGACAACAGAATCCATATATGGCCAAGACAGACGACCACGACAGATGACAGATTCTATCTTGGCTAATCGAGGCAGTCTTCCTATTTAATCCTTTTGGGGATGTTGATGTTACCATCTGCCCATTTAGGAGATGTCTAAAAAAGACAGAAGTGGCCGCACACACTATAGCCAAGTGCCAAAAGTTTTATTAGGACATAGTAACAAACCAACGCACAGCTGCCTTCTTCATACCCTGAAGAAGGCAGCTGTGCTGCCGAAACGTCGGTTTGTTACTATGTCCTAATTTCACTGTTGTGTGCCTGCACCACCACAAGGACGTGGTGTGCGTAGTATTCCTGTGCTTAGTGATCATCTGCCCATTGTCAATTTGGTCAAAATAAATTGTTGGAACAGAAGTCATATTTTGGGACCATCGCTACATTGTTTAAAGTGGTTTGTAATGCAGGCTCAGATGTGTTGCCACCCCATGTGGTCATGTGATCCATGATGGCTGCGGTGTGAATAAGGTCTATGGTTGCCCCTCTTAACACTTCCTGTGCCAATCTCATCCAGGAACGTGGTAGGGGGGGGGGGGCTGCTTTGCTGTGCCGCTCTTCAAAATAAAGCGTAAGTGAAAGGCGGCGCTCTACAGCTAAATAATTACCAAAATAATGGCAGCCCAAGTGTTAAACATCCTCACCTTCTCCAGTTTCCCAGACACGGGGATGAGCCTGGGAGGCGGGCCTCCCACGTTGGCCCCGCCCAGCCCCAGAGGCCCCTCCTTCACCTCGTCTGCGTCGCTCACTGGGCTGACAGGCGTCACATGGTTGTCATTCCAGTCCCCTGCAGACAGGGGGTGCAATAGTTAAACCAACTAATAGACTATTATATGTATATATATTATAATAGTTAAACCCACTGATAGGCTATTATATCTATTATAAAATGGAATAGAATCAATGAGAATAAAATTATGTTTTAGTCATTCTAAAACAAGCTCACTAAGAGTTTGTAGATTTGTAGGTTTGTGTGACGACAGCATTGTTCAATGAAGTATAGAATAGACTCATACTAATTCCTCACTGCGTGTCGGATATTAGTCTGGACTCAGGAGCAGAATTTTCATTTCCAAGGGGTGGGTTAAAACAAAATCAAGGTGACTTGCTCTTAATTGCTAGCCTAGTTCCAGACCCTGAATCGCTAGCCACACCCCTTTAAATTTTTTGTTTTGGCGATTCAGGTCTAGCATCACTCTCATTGAAGAGTGCCTGCCTCGGTTGAAAATCCGATCGGCGAATCAGCGTCGTGAATCAGCGTCTTGTGATCAGCGTGGGTGGGGGTTTCCCAGAACTCATGTGTGTTTCCAAGTACACCAGCGCCGCCGCCGTACCGTACCGCGCATCGCGTCGCGATAAAATGCGGTAAATTGCGGTAAAATGGGATCGTATCTATCTCGCTATGAAACACCAGTAGCAGGCATGTTATGTTGTGTTTGATTACAAGTTCGTAGTGCTCCTATTCTGACTGTTTCTTTGGTTAGCAAGTAGCACTAGCAAGCAACAGGTTAGCCACTAGCCAGCCAGGCACACATAACAACACTATGTCATGTGTTGGTCGGTGAACCAATCGCTGAACAGTGCCTCATTTTGGCAACGCCCATCCCTGCAAACGCCGTGGGCGGAACTGACTTCAGACTGAATAATGAAGTGAAACGAAATGTCAATTCAGGCTGAGTGTCAGGCTATAATCTTGGTTCAGGTAGGTGTAGTTTAGACTAACCTACATAGTCTTGGTTCAGGTAGGAGTAGTTGCCGTTTCGACCCTCCTTGTCCAGACTCTTCCCGGAGGTCAGTCTCTTGGGGGGAGGGGGGGTGCGTCCGCGGCTCATTAGCAGGGGGTCCTGGCTGGGCGAATCAGAGCCCACCGTGTGCCGCCGGACCCTCTCCCTATATGGGCGTCACAATCACGAGCAGACATTTTAGTTTGGTCATTAATTCAACATCTGAAGAAGGCTGTGTTCCATCACTTTGTACTAGAAACTGGCTTACGATTCTTTTCATTTATGTATCTTTTTCTTTATAGTTACAGCAGGGGTCTTCAACGTTTTCAGGCCAAGGACCCCTTAGTTGAGAGAGAGATGAAGCAGGGACCCCCACAACCTGTTCATAGATTCCATATAGTTTCATTGTTTGACAGCACAATCATCAGTGGATGATTTTGGATTCGTGTCAATTTGTGTTTTCAGATATTTAATCACTTGAACCATCAATACTTAATAAACTTGACTAGAAGCAACTCAATTTCAATGGTAGTGGATGGAGAGAAAGGACGTTTGTCCCACCAAGACACAGCAACCAATGGGTGCGAAGATGGGCGGGACAACGGGCGGGACTTGACAAAGGGTGAATTATGAAGATACACACGAGTGTCTCAATTCATGGTGTTTCGGACGACGACGGACGACACCGGTCCCTACCTGTCGCCGTGCGTCTCTCCGGCGCGGCAGTGGCGCTCGTGGTAAGGGGCGTGGCCTGGCCGGGTGGCGATCAGGCTGCTGACGGATCCCATTGGCTCCTGGGAGGAGGAGGAGGAGGAGGGAGGCGCGCCGGCGGTGAGAGGAAGAGGAGGGGAGGAGGAGGAGCGAGGGCCTGACGGGTGTCGGCCGCGGCTGGTTGCAGCGCCGCCAGCGGCCACCGGGGCGGCGCTGTGGCCCGGGGTGTGGTGCTGCTGCTCAGCAGGGAGGACCAGAGCCATGATGGACGCTCAGCGCGTCCAATGGGAGCTCTGGAACACACAACACAACACACATAGTTAGAACGCATGTTTCCTAAACCCACCCACCCTGTAGACAATATGCCTTCCTGTGTGTTCCAAGATTTCTAGCGGAAGTCTGCGTTTAACGGACGTTACGTCATGCGGTGCGGGTCTGTTTACATTCCCCAGCGAAAAAACTAAAATAGATTGTAGCTCTTAACTCGCTCATCATAGGTGTAACATTGCTTGAATCAATGTTTTTATTTGTATATTGTTTATTGCGAGCGCAACCGACGGAGCAGGAGACGTAGACCAGAGTTAATTTCGTGCAGGGAATACGTTTGCAGGAACACCGCACCGCGAAAAAAATACAGCTTCCGGTGAAATTCCTACGGCGGAAGTTGAACGCTTTCTGCCTTCTATTGTCACCAGGCTTTTCTCTTCGGAGATGAGTAAGCCTGGCTACGCAAGGCTAAAACCCACCAGGCTTGGGTTAAGTCCGCCTCGCAGAAACGCGAGAACTTCCAGGAGTGGCTGAAATCCTTGCTGGACACATGGAGGGTGGACAAAGTCAGACCTAGTAAAGGCATGAAATCTTGTACTGAGAAAAGCCTGCATTTGCACAATGCACATCTATTAATTTGTCACTATACGGTGCTCAAAATAAACTGTGCTAAAACAATACTTGTAGGCCTACTGTGCTTAAAAAAAGGGAAAACTTTGTAACTTTGCTAAAGAGAAAAACGTACTGAGAAAGCTATTAATTTGTCACTACTGTGCTCAAAATAAAAGCTCTTACTGATTATCAGTTAAATTGTTATAGTTTGGATATGGTTTTGGGCATATTATGCTGCGTGTATTATTGTAATGGATCAGTAGGTAGTAGGTATAGTATTGCTTTGCACTAAGAGCACTATATGCACTTTCATACTTAAGATTATTGAGAGAGGCGTTTCCGCGAGGCGGGTCTTAGCTCAAGCCTGGTGGATTTAGGAAACACAGTTCTGAACCAGAGCCAAGATAGTCTCGCGTGGCCAGACTGTTGCCTCCGCGATTTGGGAAATGCTCCCGTCAACAGTCTGGGGCACGGAAATGGAAACGATGAGTGCCAGATAATGCGGATGTGACGCAACCGCTCCCTTGGTGCAGTAGCAATAACATGTCCTACTGGAAGCGTTATGACTCCTTTCAACATTTCTGCGGGTGTTATTTCGTCTTTCTCTGGTGTTATTGGTGTTACTTCCATGATGTTTTCAAACAGGCCAGGTGCCCCAACCTCACAAAAGGACACATAATTATGTGATTTTTGGGGTGGTCTTTTTGTGGGTGTCCCTCATGCCATTTCACACCAGTAGGATGTTCCAGAAAAAAATCACATCCAATGTGAAGTGAGCGGTGGTCGTGCTTGCATAACGTCTTCAGAATAGGATATACTGTAAGTCTAGGATGTACAGGCTACAGACACACACACACATTGCTATGGCAAAAATAGCTGCCAAAATGGCTACAGACACACACACACAGCCACTCTATGGAGCGGTTTACCACCGCTCAAAAACTTGGTCCATGTCATTGTCACTGTAAAATAAGCAATGCGTGAAAATAATGCATGTGCCTGCCAGAACCATTATGTCTAATGTGTTTCCAGTTCAAGTTCTACTTAGCTGATCAAATAAAGCTATAAGAATCTGACCTGGAACCTTCTGGGAAAGGGAACTACATAACAGCACTGACTACAGTCTTGCCTGGTGTGTGATTCAACTCCACTAGAGGGCGCCTTCCACATCAGACCTTCATAAGGGCAAGAAAGACCGCACACACTGAGCAGACTCTAGTGTACACAGAGACCCTGCAGGGGTCATCTGACAGACCACACACACACACACACACACACACACACACACACACACACACACACACACACACACACACAGTACAGAACCATTCACTGGGTCCATTCAAGCAGCACTAACGTGCGCTTGGGGCCGGTGGTGTTAAGTAGCCAAGTACATTTACACTCAAGTATTCAGTTTTTATGTATTTTTACTTTATTTTTCAACACTTTACTCTTCTACTCAACTGCATCTGAAATATTGTACTTTTTTCTTATTATAATTATTTGATCAGCTCAGTGGCCTTGTGGTCAGAGTGTCCACCCTGAGACAAGGAGGTCGGGGGTTCGATCCCCGGTCGAGTCATACCAAAAAACAAATGGGACACACAGTGCCTCCCTGCTTGGCACTCAGCATCAAGGGGTGGATTGGGACATACTGTACTAGTAACCTCACCTACCAGACTTTCTGAGAGAAAGCCTGGTGTTCGTTCACAACAGGCCGTTTGGTTTCCGCCTAAAGCGCGGAAACCACTAGAAGAAGCGGCGTCGCTTTGATTTGGTTCCCCTCGTTTGTTTCCCCAATCTCTATTAAAATGCTGGAGTAGCCTAGTGTAGTCTTGCCAGTCGCTATGAGTTGGACTAAAAGATGCATATACCAAACTAATTTTTCAAAAGCAAAACTACTCCGCATCAAGGAGTTTATTAGGTAGGCCCTAAAAGTATGTCCTTGAGCGCAGGGGAGTTATTTTGGGTTAAAACTGTTTCCGGTGGATAGTTCCGGACAAATTGTAGTCTTTGAGTACTACAACATGACGTGTTGTGGTTTCCGCTCCAGACCGGTTACAAGCCCGAAAAGTGAAGTGATCCCAGACTACTGTACTAGTGTCAAGGAAACAGGAGTTTACTGTGGTTCTAAGCTTCTTCTTTTTTATGCCAATACTTATGTAAGTTACTCAAAACCAGAATCAAGGCCTTTTACTTGTAACAGTCAGTTACAGAGTATTTCTACATTGGAGTATTAATACTTGTACTTCATCCCACCAGCGTTGGGGTCTGCTTGGCTTCCATGCGTGCGACAGCGCAGGGCACAGGGTCGCATTTCATCCAGCACATGTTTAACCCATTTAGACATGGAACGCCATTAACCATTATGTTATGCTTTAACTATTGAAAAGCGCGGGCTTGTAAAAAAGCGAACATTTGCTCCTGGGGAGGTTCACGATACATAGTATTTCGAGATGGGGGGGGGGGGGGGGGGGGGGGGGGTCGGCGGCCAAATACATGTCATTTCGGGGGTCGTTGACGTGAAAAAGTAGGATTTACAAGACATTTATAGAACTGGGTCAAACATATTCAAAGACTTTTGACACATTTGCACAATTCTTCAAAAATAGCAGTTAAAGTTAAAGGGCCACTTCACCTCTGGGACAACCAGATGTCATTTTATTGTCTTTTGGGACACGATCAACACAATCCTGAGTTATTTTTTGTGTTCAATCTGTTTTTTTAGATATTTTAGTATTTCAGCATGTACTAGTGATGTGTTTTGCATCATATGATGCAAAACGCATCACTGATGATGCAAAATGCATCACTAGTCATGCTGAAATACTAAAATATCTAAAAAAACAGATTGAACACAAAAAATAACTCAGGATTGTGTTGATCGTGTCCCAAAAGACAATAAAATAACATCTGGTTGTCCCAGAGGTGAAGTGGCCCTTTAAAGCACAAAATAATGGTTAAATTGATAATGCGTTCCCAGCCTGATAGGGTTAAATGCTTCCTGACACACTAGCCTTTCCCTTGCTGGCGGTGACAAAGGCCACTGTCACCACGCATCTCGTCACCCCCCCCCCAATCTAACCGTAGCTTTTTACGTCTTATGTTCATTCACACGTTGGTGGGCCATTTGGGAGGGCCAGGCCGTGACAGCCAATTACAGCTTTGGTCTTCAACAGGGGGTCCGGGACCCCTAGGGGGTCCTCAGAGTTACTACAGGGGGTCCTCCAAATCTTTGTGCGATAGAAACCTTTATTCCTCCTTTGTTATATTAACCACTTGAACCCTTGCGTCCATATTCGGAGAACCTTAGCTAAAAATAGCTCACGACGCTGCAAGGCGTTGTGAGCTTGTAGATCGGCTATTTTTGGCAAAGAGCTTTGGTGTAGAGGGGAAAAAGATCAGACTAAGTACAGAGGTCGACCAATTATTGACGGTTCAAGTGGTTAAATATCTGAAAACACAAATTGACATGAATCCAAAATACACTGATGATTGTGCTGTCAAACAATGAAACTATATGGAATCTATGAACAGGTTGTGGGGGTCCCTGCTTCATCTCTCTCTCAACTAAGGGGTCCTTGGCCTGAAAACGTTGAAGACCTCTGATTTACAGTAGTAAATTAAGCTGCGATAAACGTGATCACAAAAAACAGCTTTCAAATCATCACCATCACAAGCAGACAGTAGGGGTGTAAAGTACCTGGTTCAGCCAACACGCCAGGACGGATTTTATCTCCATTATTTTAACTTTTTTTAAATCCACACCCTACTACTTGATCACACTACAGCATCAAACAAAAGCATCAAACATAGCAGATCTACAAGCTCCAAACAGGGAACAAAGCCAAACACTTTTATACAATGTATCCTGCAAAGTAAAAGTTTTTGGACAGAGACAAAATATTTAGTTCCAGCAGGCGAACCACTGAGACTGGGCAGCAGTGGCTCAGGGGGTAGAGCGGCCTCTTGGGGTTCCCGGTTCGATCCCAGGCTCCCCAGAGTTAAGCCCTTTACACACAGGACAGTTGTGTTTTTTTTTTCGTTTGCTGCATGAATAAAACGCATTGGTGTGCAATGCTGTGCGGAATCGGCGCTGCGGATCCCAAAAGGAGTCATAAGTCACGGCTAATTCGGGTCCGGTGTGCATGAGGTCGTAGAGAATCATTGTTTTCTTAAAAAAAGAAAGAAAAAAAAAAACGTCTGTTATATCCGTGCGGATAAACACGCCTGTGTGCAAAGGGCTTTAGTGTGGAAGAGTCCTTGAGCAAGACTCTGAACCCCTAGTTGCTCCCGGTGAGCAGGTTGGAGCCTTGCATGGTTTCCTCTGCCATCGCTGTATGAATCCGTGTGTGTGAATGGGTGAATGTTTACAATTCATAATCAATCTATGAAAAGAGAATTGGATAAAGGCGCATTTTAAATGAACCATTTACCATGTTACCATTTACTGTAAGTGTTAGTGAGGTGGGTGGAATGGAATGTGAGTGATTGACGGGTGAATGGTTGGGAGGTGAGGTGATGGAACTGCTGTGCATCAAATACCAGCACAACAGATAACATTATCAGTACAGACACACAGGACAGGCACTGAGGATGGATGAATGGGCTTCGCAAGCACGCACACATACATGCACACACGCACGCACGCACGCACGCACGCACGCACGCACGCAAACTGTGGAATAAACTCCCTGTCGTACTTAGAACTACAGACTCTCTCCCTACTGTAGCTTCCACCGTGGACTGAAGACTCAACTCTTCAGACTTCACCTACAGTATAAGCCCATAGCACTTACTGTAGCACTGGCACTTGGAAATACAGTACTGTATACTCATTACTCAAGAGAAGTACAAATGCCTCAAAAATGTACTTAAAGGAGTAGTTCACCACTTTTCAACCTATCTTCATATAATTGGTCCTCACTAAAAGCTTTTTTTTTTTTTTTTTTTTTTTTGGTGGGCAGGGTTGTGGGCAGGTCAGAAACCCATCGTCTTGTGACATCATCGATTGGGAATCCAAGCTAATAGAAAATGCAGGTTTTCTACTCCTGAAAAGTTGCCATTTTTTAAGTGGAAGCCATTATTCTCGCGATAATAAAAATCGAAATATTTTTTTCAAAAATATTCATACATTTTTCTTTTTTGGAAAATGATGATGTCACAAGACGGTGGATTTCTGAACTTCCCATTGCTCTCCTAAGAGACTTGGACCGAGTAGAAAAAAATGGTGCTATTTTATTATGAACAATAGTGAGGACCTATTATATGAAGATGGGTTGAAAAGTGGCAAAGTCCTCCTTTAAGTACAGTACTTAAGTAAATGCACTTAGTTACGTTACAGCACTGGTTAGGAGTTCATGGGTTCAAACCCCTCCCTTTCATAGGAAGTCCAAATATCCTTTCCTTTCCTTCCTGCGTCTTTTGTGCATTTCCTCTGCTTTGTGTCGCGTCCAGAGAGGGGGGGAGGGGGGTCCCACCTTGGCAGGGTATTGAATGAGGCAGATTGATGGTTACGGTGCCAGCATCATTACCGGTCCCCGTCCCGTCACCCGGGGGACCAAAGGGACACCAGCGCTGTGCCAACGTGACCGCCGGCCCGCTAGGCCAGAGGGGCTCCCAAACTACACCATGATGCCAAGGACACCCCAAACCCCCCAAACATGCGCTTTACCAGACGCCCCGGTTTGGCCGGGACTGTGTTTTCAGTTTACTAAAGAGCTGGAGAGACACTGGCCGGGTTTCCCAAAGCCATTTCAGCCCATCGTAGCTCACGCATGGTCGTAGAGACCAAGCCCCGACCGTCATGTTCCCGTGTTCATATGGGTTGGGGCAGAGCGACTTATTTAGCCCCCTACAACTACACCAACATTCATATTTCACAAAAAAAGTGCTTAATAAAGTCTCACTCCTGTCTAAATACGGTTCGGCTTTCTATAATTACCTGTATCCTCCATTTTCTTTAATAAGAAGCCTTTTTATCCGATCACTGTCTGTTTATCTCAATGGGGTTGGTGCACATGGGGAACGCCAGGAAATACATGGGAAAACAGAACGCGATCTAAACCAAAAATACCAAAACACCTTAAATACATCAGTGTTTGTAATTGATACATTTTCAAATTCCTCTCTCTCTCTCCCTCTCCCTCTCCCTCTCCCTCTCTCTCTCTCTCTCTCTCTCTCTCTCTCTCTCTCTCTCCCTCTCCCTCTCCCTCTCTCTCTCTCTCTCATTGTGTCGTGTGTTAGTAACAGTGTTTTTAATCATGCAGTCTGTGTTGGGCTGGTCTGGCATGAAAGGAGAGATTGTGAATCTCAAAGGGGACTTTCCTTTTCCTCTCCTTTCCTTCCCTGGTTTAAATAAAGATTCAATAATGATCAAATGGCTGGCGTCGCACCCAGGAGGGAGCAGTGCCAGTACACATACATACACACACACACACACGCACACACACACACACACACGCACACACACACATACACGCACACACACACACACACACGCACGCACGCACGCACGCACGCACGCACGCACGCAACACACGAGCCCTGCAGCTCTCTCTCTCTCTTTCTCTCTCTCTCTCTGCCACAGGGTTTGCCAACACCTCCATGTGGCCTACCCTACTGGTCAGCCCATTAAGGACAAAGCAACCAGATAAAAGGTAAAACAGTTGCCAAGTCCTAATTAGAATTTGACCGATGCACACAGCATCGGCCATCGTTTAACTTCTTATCTCTGACGCCATCGATATCAGAAATAAGTAGTATCCCCCCCATAAGTAGTATCACATACCAGACAGTCTCCAGTTTCCAGAAGGAAAGGCATGTCAATGTATTTTATTCAGTCTCACCAGTAGCAGGGATAAAACATATCCTCACCGGTCATAAAATAGTACATTTATACAGTGCTTTTTATCATTACATTCACCCATTCAAACACACATTATACAACAGGTAGTCGGGCTCTCAATGGAAAACAGGCTCTCCAACCGTGCATATAACGAGCACAGACAGTTTCTCATCAAGTATTCAAACACACACACACACACACACACACACACACACACACACACACACACACACACACACACACACACACACACACACACACACACAGGAATGTATGCGACACCCCAGCCTTAATGTGGTCAGCTGATCTGGTTCCTTAGAAGTGAAGGCTATAACGGTCCAAGAGCAATTATTTCATTAAGCAGGCTCCTTTCATCCCTATTTTAGGGCCATCGTGTGATTATAGGTGAACATAACACGCCAAGAATTCAAAGAATTTCAAACAGGACGACCATGGTGTGTGTGTGTGTGTGTGTGTGTGTGTGTGTGTGTGTGTGTGTGTGTGTGTGTGTGTGTGGGTGTGTGGGTGTGCGCATGCGTGCGTTCAAGCATGCGTCCGTGCACGCATGGTTGCCTATGTGCGTGTGTGAGTCTCCGGAGCTATAATCTTGCAAGCTGTCGGAAAGATTCCCCTCCCCCCACTTTCTGACATCACCCCATCACCTAAAAAAGGGAGGAGCTATTCACTTCACCCTAGTATGAATGAGCCTTTTTTGATGCCCACGACGCGCCAACACGTCAAACTCTTTGTCGTCTCCCGGTGGCCACGACGCGTTTGACGCGTTTTACAGTAAGCTACAGTCAGCTACAGTAAGGTGCAACGGGAGATCACGTGACCAGGAAGTCACGGCTCCTCATTGGAGAGCCTGTGTTATGAGATTCACAAAGGTGATTTTATCTCCTGATCTAACTTTTAAAACGCGGCCTTCTCTGGTCTACCGGCCGTCACAAAAGCACTGACGGCCGTGATAGTTATTTTTCTGTTATGAGTGAAAGAAAATACTATCGCAAAAAAATCCAGGACATTACATCTACTCTGATTACTTTTACTCCTACCCTCCGAAATAAGGATAAAATCAATAAATGGGCACTGGTTGATTAAATATTGTTTCATTATTTATGGGCACTCTGTGTTTTAAATGGGTTCTATGGTCCCCACTGACGTTAGGGTTAGGTTTAGGTTCAGGGTTCCCTAAGTGGGGAACATAGAACCTGGGACACATGAGTACGCTCCCAGAAGAAGCTTTTCTTGAGCGTTGACTCATATTCACAAACAGTCCATTGGTGTTGTGTCTAAATCTATTACTTACACAAATCTGGAATGTATTTATGTCCAAATATGGACATACATCATAATACTGTATTTCAAATGATACATATATTATTAGTTTTTGCTAAATGGCCACTTCAGATTGAGTCACAAAATGACGTCATCATGTGATGAAGTCGCCACTTCGTCATCAAAACATCCTCTATAAATGAAGTGCACTGACTAACGGTGGTGCAGATGTGTGAGATGTTACGTTGGACCGTATATCGGAAAGGACCGAAAAGGAATCTCCAAACTTCTGTGGTGGTTGGACTCAAGGTCTACTACTTTACGTACCCATACAGTCACCTGAACGACGGTGATCAGATCCATGTTCACGTCTTCAACACAGTGCCTTTACGCTGGGTGAAGTTGCCTCCAGAGGAGACGAGAGGAGAAAGACACGTTGCGGTTCCATCTGGGCGCTATGGCTACACAGCTGTGCTGATAGAAGTGACGGTCTACATCTGGGGGGGATTTGATTACTCCGAAAACACATGCTATAACGTGCTTTATGCATTTGATGTGGACACACACAGATGGGTTAAACCTGAGGTTTCTGGGACCGTTCCAGAGGCGAGGTGGTACCACTCAGCCTGTGTCTTGGGGAAGGTCATGTACATCCATGGAGGAAGGACACAGAATATGACTGGACACATGAATGACATGTACAAGTTGGACACCACCACAATGGTCTGGTCTTTCATTAACACCAGAGGCCCTGCGCCACCTGCTTCATGGTGTCACTCTGCTACCATCATCGGGATAAAGATGTTTGTATTTGGGGGCCAAGGGAACCAGGGTGGCTGCTACAACACCATCAGCGTGTTTGACACAGAGACCAACTGCTGGCTGAACACGCCTTCTTCACAGCTTCTTCCAGAAGGACGCATGTGTCATTCAGCCTTTACCTACAATGGAGAGCTGTACATATTTGGTGGCATCAAAAGGAAACAGCGCTACAATGATGTGGAGGAAATGATGTGGAAATTCAATCCAGAGACCTTCTCCTGGAAGGAGGTTGAGCCCAAGGGGAAAGGACCGTGTCAGATGTCAATCATGCAGTGGATGTGCTGTTGCATGGTGGAGGATCGTATCGTATTCGTACAACAAAGGTGCGATGAGCAGCAGGTGTACATCTTAGACTTGAGTCCTAATCTGAAGACGTTATGCAAGCTAGCAGTTATTCAGTACCGTCTGGAGAAGACTGGACTCCCACATGACATCAGGTGGGAACTGGCAGCCATAAGCTCTAACTAGGGTTGCCGTGGTGTGTTGCTGGTGTTACATGTTGTGTTGTTACACACAGATTGTTAACACATTGTCAACTCATGCTCATCACGACTCAAAAAAAGGACTAATTTCCAAAAACATGTTTTAATGGCTTGTTCAAAAATTAGCCAAAAATAGCAGATCTCAAAGCTCACAACGCCTCTGTGATTTTCGGGCGAAAAGCTTTGGTATAGAGGGGAAAAAGAGCAGACTAAGTAAAAGGTCAAGTTTATTAGGTTTTGATGGTTTAAAGTGGTTAAACATCTGAAAACACGAATTGACATGAATCCAAAATGCACTGATTATTGTGCTGTCAAACAATGAAACTATATGGAATCAATGATAAGGTTGTGGGGGTCCACTGAAGAAGGCTGATAGCCGAAACGTTTGTTTCTCACCCTGACAATGGGTAAAATAAAACATAAAAAGCAACTCTTGCCGCTGTGTGCGATCCATTCTCCCAATGAATACGTGTTGATTTAAAAGGACACCGCACCAGTCAAGTCAGAGCGCGGTGGTAACCAAAAAGTCTACTTAAGGTTGCGGGGGTCCCTGCTGCATCTCTCTCTCTCTCTCTCTCTCAACTAGGGGGTCCCTGGCCTGAAAACATTGAAGACCCCTGTGCATGTCTGCACGGTCTGATCATGTGCGAGCATCATAGGGGACCCCCTGTGTACATACAGGACTCATGCTGTGTAAAATCAGGTAAAACAATAGGAAAAATCCTTGTCAGTTGATCTACATTAGTTTGATTAAAACCATGGCTGTCAATGGGGGTTAAAATGTGATTATTTTGGGGGTCGCGGCCTGAAAAGGTTGAGGACCACTGCTCTAGTAGAGCGTTCCTCTGCAGTGTTCCTCTGCAGCGTTTCTTGGCGCGGTGCCTTGACAGATTCCAGCAGACAATGGGTTAACTTTCAGAGAGGGCCGCCGGTCATTTGATCCTCAGTGATTGCGTCTGACAACCCGATAATTCACGTTCCGGACGGACTTGAATCGTTGCTACAGCCCTGAGACGTCCGTGTTTACCGCTGTTAGAGCTGATGACACGGAGGACAGGCATGGCGAGGCATTAGCCTCAGTGGCGTCAGTTCAGCCACAGCTAGGGTATGGCAAAGATGGGAGTCCTCATGGAAAAGAGGAATTACATTTGTATAACACGGTTCTATTGTGAAAATAGCAGATCTACATGCTCTACATGCTCACAACGGCTCGCGCTGCGAGGCGTTGTGAGCATGTAGATCTGCTATTTTCACAATGTCTGAAAAAAAGAAAAACAACGTTCAAGTGCAGCTAAACTTGTGCCACATTTAACAATAATGCATTGCACCTGTGCAGCTGACCTGCAGAACCTGGGAATATACCATTCTGTCAAGATGGGGAGAATACAAGTGTGGAGAATATAATTATAATAGCTTGTTAAAGTGACCATTTTGTTAAATTTTGCATTTGCACCATAATAACCAGCACAGATAGACAAAGAGACATTCATGGATTTATATTTAAAAGTAACCTTTTATTTTATGGCCTGACCGGCCGCTCTGTATCTCCGCGAGCATGAATTGTTCTGACGGCACAACAACGGCACCCTAACCTTACCAAAGACTATACTTAACCTAATCTTAACCTAAAAACTATGCTTAACCTAATCTTAACCTCACAAAAACTATGCCTAAACCTAATCTTAACCTCACAAAAACAATGCCTAACCTAATCTTAACCGCATAAAAACTATGCTTAACCTAATCTTAACCTCATAAAAACTATGCTTAACCTAATGTTAACCTCACAAAAACTATGCTTAACCTAATCTTAACCTCACAAAAACTACACCTAAACCTAATCTTAATCCGAACCTTCTTACTCACAAAAACTAGGTCTCAACCTAACCTGGGTTAGGACCACAATGGAAACAAGTCCCCAGGACCTTTTTTTTTTTTGTTTGTTTTCCTTTTAGCCTTAATGTCTGACTGTAACCATGTTTGTTTGTTTGATTGATTGATTGATTGATTGATTGATTGATTGATTGATTGAATGAATACTTTACCAACAAAAACAAGGCAGAGTGGCACAGATTTATACGCTCACGGGCAGCCCCCCCATGACAGAACTAAACGGTAGGTTGATAAGTTTCACCGTCCGTTTGTTGCGGCCGTCAACAAACACACGTGCACACTCTGGACATGATACTCAGAGCACTGACTCTGCTCATAAAAGGGCTCTCATACAGCGGTCTATTAAAGCTATACTATGTAACTTTTTTAATAAAACAAATCTTAAAATTGTCCTAACTATTAAATCGCTTAAGTTTTAGAACACCCACTCTGTTAATTTCAGCCCCAAAAGCCTTTTCTTTATGTGTTCTACTGAGCCCCTGTGGCCGTGACCGGGACTGTTTTTCCCGGCAAAATCACGTCATCTGCATCATTCTGTATACGTGTCTCTATCTATCTCTATCTATCTATCTATCTATCTAGGTCGTCCTCAGACGAGCCCTCCATCGTTGTTTCCAGTCATCTCGGTTCTCCATACATCTGGCCAGCTCATTGGTGTTCTGTGTCCCTACGTCTTCCTTGAGTATGTCCACGTATGTTTTTGTGGGACGTCCTCGCGGCCGGTGCCCGTGTGTTGGCTCCCACAGTACCAATTTGCTGGCTGGAAGCTCCTGGTGTCTTTGGCAGTGTCCTGCTAGTCTCATTCTTCTGGTGGCAATTTTCTCGCTTACCTTTGGTATTCCCTCATACAGGCTCTCGTTTGTAACATGTGCACTCCTGTTGATGTTGAGTACTGCACGCAACATTCTAGTGTAGCACCCGTCTAGAGACTTCTGCAGGGTTGGCTTCAGGGTCCAGCATTCACTGCCATAGAGGAGAACAGACTCCACCGTTGCAAAGAAGAAGCTAAGTTTGATTTGGCGGGGGAGGTTAGAGTTCCATACACTGTTCATGCCGTTCAGGGCCCTCCAAGCGAGTGCCTTCCTTACTTTAAGGTCTTTCTCAGTTGAGTCGACCCATGCGCCCAGGTACTTGAAGTCCTTGACTTCCTTCAACACAGCTCCTTCTGTTGTTGTCAGAGGTGAGTGATCAGGTAGGTTATAGGTGATAACCTCAGTTTTCTTAGCGTTTAGCCTGAGACCAACTTTGGCACACTCTATCTCCACCCTGTTCAGGAGTTCTTGTGCTTGTTCCATGCTGTCGGAGAGCAGGCTGATGTCGTCCGCATAGTCCAGGTCTGTCAGAACTACTGCGGGATGCCGTCTTGACCTCCTTGGTGTTAGCGTGAAGCCAAGCTCTTGTTCCCGTCCCCCTATGGCTTTCCTGAGCGCATAATCTAGAACTATGATGAAGAGGTAGGGGGCTAGGGTGTCTCCTTGCATTACCCCAGCTCGGATGTCAAACACCTCACTGCTGCCATCTGGGGTCACCACTTTGGCCCTTGTTTTTGCGTACATGGTCTCGATAGCCCGGAGAATGTTGGGAGGGACATTGTAGGCCTCAAGGATCTTCACCATCTTGCTTCTGTGGATAGAATCAAAAGCCTTTTTGAAGTCAATGAAGCACAGTACAGCTGCTAGGTTGTTCTTTTTCACCTCCTCTATTAATCTCCTTAATGCCAGGATCTAATGGTTTAGCACAGGATCTGTGCTAAACCATTTTGGTTCTCTCTCAGGTGAGGGTCGATGGCATGCCGTATCCTGTTCAGTATCATTCGGTTGAAGACCTTAGCAGTGATACATGTCA
>NC_137825.1:4559527-4564527 GCF_963921795.1 Nannobrachium achirus | reverse complement strand
GCCCGTAATGATGATTATTGCGACCGCCAGGTCGCAGTTACTATCAAAACCTCCACCGGCTGTCAGTCTATCAGTCACACGTCACATCTCCGCCACCGTTGCCCCGATCCATACCAAACTTTGCACACACACTCCTTGCCTGCCAAACCACTACCTCCGCCCCCCATTTCTCACATGCCCCTCTTCTAGCGCCACCATGAAGCCGATTCTTACAAAACACATTTTTGGACACTGCTCTTACAAGTTTTTACCTAAAATCACGCAAATCGGTACACAGTATGTCTACAGTCATGTCATCAACATGGATCTGTCACATTTAGCCCCACCATCAGGCAGATTTTTTTAAACACATTTTTGGACACTGCTCCTACAGATTTTGCCCTAAAATCATGCAAAGCTGTACACATATGTCTAGAGTCATGTCATCAACATGGATCCGTCACATTTAGCCCCACCATCAGGCAGATTTTTTTAAACACATTTTTGGGCACTGCTCCTACAGATTTTGCCCTAAAATCATGCAAAGCTGTACACATATGTCTAGTCATGTCATCAACATGGATCCGTCACATTTAGCGCCACCATCAGGCCGATTTTTACATCTCCCAATTTAGGGAGTCTTACTGGTATATATAAAGATGTCAGATTTAGCGTGCACAGTTAAAAGGGGGAGTTTGGAACCCAAATATTTAAAAAGAAGAAAAGATTACCGGTTCGAACGGTGACATGCACGAGGCGAGGAAGTTAACGTGCCTGGGCATGGGCTTCACCGGGAGGTCAGTTCATGCTCGCTCGCACGCACACACACACACACACACACACACACACACACACGTCATTCCTGTCATGAGACGATTTAGCAGTGGAAACAGTTTAGAAAAATATATATTCTTATTTAATGCTAAAGATTAACGGGCCAAGATACAACGTGAGACACTGTTGCTGTGGCCTCCAGTTTACTTCAAAGTGTTTCGTCAAATGATAGGAAACAAAAGTAATGTTATGGGCAAACTTCTCCTTTAAACTCCATGTCCGTGAAGGTCAGTGTTGCCAGATGTACGATAATTCAGTATTTCCCATCTGGCAACACTGGTGAAGGTGTCACTTGCAAACAAGATCAGTAACGGACTGATGAATCAGGCTTGTAAGCACATGAACCCTGCTGTCACCATTCAGAGAATAGCCAATCTACAAACTCACAGGGCTCTGATATTTCCGTCGAAGAGACTTGGTGTACTGGAGGGAAAAGGAGGGGACCAAGTACAGACCCCGATTTTCACAACTGTCACCACTGAGTCCCTTGCTCTCTTTCTCTTTCCTCTCTCTCCCCATGGCCTCCGGATTTCGCAACGAAAAAAACGCAGTGCAGAGTGCAACCAGCTTAGGCCTGAACACATTATGACGCAATATTTTATGCTTTAAATATAAAAAAATAGCAGATATACAAGCGCGCTGCGAGCTTGTAGATCTGCTATTTTTGAAAAATTGTGAAAATTCTTATTTTGACCCGATTCTATAAGTGTCTTTTGAATCCTTCTAAGGTTTTTTTGAAAAACCTATGTTTCTATGTCAGCAAACTGGCCAGCCATCGTCAAAGAAAAGGTCCTTTTCACTTAACTGGAGCTCAGCTAGTCTGTTCTTGAGAGACTACTATGTCAGTGGTTGGTTCTCAAACCTTTTCATTTGAAGGACCCCCAAAATGATATTTATTTGGCCACGGACCCCATCTCAAAATATTTAGTTCCAGGGACCACCCAGAAGCAAAATCTGAGTTACAAACGTTCGCTTTGAAAATGCATATATTCAAAGATTTGCACACATTTTCACGACTTTTTCAAAAATAGCAGATCTACAAGCTTGCAGCGCGGCACTCTGTGCCGCGCTGTGAGCTTGTATATCTGCTATTTTTCACTGGTTAAAGCATTCAATCATTTCTAGGCCTAAATCGGTTAATTCTCTCTCTCTCTCTGGGCGCGTAGCATTGTTCCCATGTGTCATTAGTCCGACATCCCATTAGTCCCAGGCTGGTGAATGCTAACCCTAACCCTAAACTTACTCAGACTAATGGGACCTTGGACTATCAAGACTTTCCCTCTCTCTCCTCTCTCTCTCTCTCTCTCTCTCCCTCTCTCTCTCTCTCTGGGTGTCTCTCGGCCCATAGTGACCATGTAGAAAGTGGAACGAGGGGAGAATGAAAAGTGTGACAAAGTTATTCTGGGTTCACAGACAACCTAGCTTCTGCCACACGCACGCACGCACGCACGCACGCACGCACACACGCACACACACACACACACACACACGCACACACAAGCACGCACGCATGAACGAACAAACAAAAAAACATGACTCATTATGTACTCTCCAGCAGTGGCCCTCAAAGTGGGGTCTGGGGGACCCCCAGGGGTCTTTGATAGGGTTCCAGGGGGTCCCCCTGTTAAAGTACATAGCTTGGAAAGATGGTGTAGAGGGAAAAGAGGAGAGTAGCAACAGTTGAAACTCAGGTCCGTTCTACTAGAGCAGGGCTACTCAACTTAAGATGGCTCAGGGGCCACTCAACAAAATACCAAAAGTCTGTATGTTGTATGTTTGGTGTTTTTGGATGATTGTTGCGACCGTCAGGTCGCAGTTACTATCAAAACCTCCACCGGCTGTCTGTCCGTCAGTCTGACACACGTTACACTTTTCCCCTACTCATATTTCTGCCACCGTTCCCCCGATCCATGCCAAACTTTGCATACACACTCCTTGGCTGTCATTTCTCACATGGCCCTCTTCTAGCGCCACCATCAGGCCGATTTTTTCAAACATATTTTTGGTCACTGCTCCTACAGATTTTGGACTAAAGTCACGAAAATCGGTACACAGAATGTCTACATTCATGTCATCAACATGGATCTGTCCCATATAGCGCCACCATCAGGCTGATTTTTTCAAACACATTTTTGGACACTGCTCCTACACATTTTGCCCTAAAATCACGCTCCCCAAATTATTTCGGGGAGTCCCCAGATGATTAACTTAATGTGTAACATTGTTTTCTCTCTCACCAGTACAAAACAACAAACTAACATAAAGTTTAAGTGTATAGAGGGCATCTGCACATTTCTAAAGTGACGATTTAAGGACTTTTTAATTCCTATAAAATGACAAATAAAGATTTGGCCAAATTGTCAAATATTAGAGGCAGAAATTGTGAAAATAGCAGATCTACAACGCCTCGCAACGAGCATTGAAATATGATTATCTTGGGGGTCACGGCCTGAAAAGGTTGAGAACCACTGACATAAAGAAGCATTCATTCTGCCCACAGTATCTGTCTGACAGAGGAGACAATGATTACTTTACACACAACACACGCACACGCACGCACACACACGCACATTCCTGGAGAACTTTCCCTGGCCTGTCCCTGTCTTTGCTTTTGTATCAGCGATCAGACAGAGAGAGAGAGAGTTGGAGAGAATTGGAGAATTATGAGAATAAGAGCGAGGCAGACAGACAGAGACAATGACAGAGAAAGAGAAAAAGAGAGAGAGAGACAGACAGAATCACACTGTGGTGACATTATAAAAGACAGTAAAATGTCTTTCTCCATTCAAACATGTGACATTTCTGAAGGAAACCAAACTGGAGTCAGTTCCTACATGATGTCACACACATGACACAACTTCACTGAACCAACAGCCTTTGAACGGAAGAACCTCTATTTAGGAACTACAATTCCAAACAGAAATGAATTACAATTACAAACAGAAATGGACTGCTTATCCAAAATCGTGTCGCGGGGGTAACAGTTCCAACTGAGACCTCCAGATTTCCTTATCCTGAGCAACTTCTTCCACTCCCTCAGGGAGTATACCGAGGCGTTCCCAGGCCAGTGTGGAGATATTAGTCCCCCCAGGAATCCGCGGAGAAAAAAATCATTATTCCGCGGAGAACAATCCTGATTCTGCGGAATTCTGCGGAGAACATTTCTTGATTCCGCGGACATTAAAAAACAACCTAAAATGACCAGTTATCAAGCAAAAAATTATATAGTTCTAATAATCAAGCAAAACCCTTCATGAAATAGCCACAATTAATTGTAATTAGTGGTTAGAATAATCGAATAATCATTTTTGAGAATAAAAATGTAATATTAAATGAAATCTATTATTTTTTAATTGCTATTGTTTTTAATAATTACTTTCTGTTGCAAAGACTATATTGTCATCCAAACCATGCCCATAGTAACCACATTTTAGAGGATAGACTACCTACTACCTAGTATGGGTGTAATATCTATTTATTCTCTTCTACATTAGCATTGTTATTGCCAGGGCCATAGAGGCATAGAGAGGAACTATAGTTTAGGACACAGTTTCTGTCAGGAACGAATGTGGGACCGGACCAATACAGCGTCAGTGCTCGCAGGAGGGAAGCTAAGCGATTCCCCCAGGCTCTGTATGAGGTGGCCACTGATCAAACCATGTACAAATCGTTTTATAATAATAGTAATGACTACTCCCGCCGCTCTGCTGCCACTCGCGACTGTTATTCCGCGGCCGTCAGAAAAGTCCGCGAATGGCCGAGAAATCCGCGGGTGGTCGCGAGTTCCGCGAAAAATTCTGTGATCGCGGAATCGCGGTTTCGTGGGGGGACTAAGATATAGTCCCTCCTCTGGTCTTTTGTTTGCCACGGGGTCTCCTCCCAGTGGGACGTGCATCGAGGACCTTCCTAGGAAGGCGCTCGGGGGGCATCCGTACTAGATGCCCCAACCACCTAAGCTGACTCCTTTCCAAGTGTAGGAGCAGCGGTTCTACTCCAAGTCTCTCTCGGGTGACTGAACTTCTCACCCTATCTCTAAGGGAGATACCAGCCACCCGTCTGAGGGAATTCATTACGGCCTTATACTTTGGGTCATGACCCACACCACATGACCATAGGTGAGAGTAGGAACGAAGACTGCTTTGCTTTCCAGCTCATATTATACATCTTACTTGTTGCATTTATTTGAC
>NC_137825.1:4482027-4557027 GCF_963921795.1 Nannobrachium achirus | reverse complement strand
AACGATCTGTGGAAATTCAATCCAGAGACTTTCTCCTGGAAGGTGGAAGGTCGAGCCCAAGGGGAACGGCGCGTCATGGCCGATGTGTGATACGTGCTGTTGCATGGTGGGAGATCTCGTCGTCCTCTTTGGAGGAGCGTACAGTACACACCCGATGAGCGCCGTACGTCTTGGACTTGAGTCCTAGTCTGAAGACGCTATGCAAGCTGGGGGTTGTTCAGTACGATCTGGAGCAGTCGAGACTCTGACACGACATCAGGCGGGAACTGACAGCCATGACTACCAATAAGCACCACCCATGTTTCTTCACTATACTGTCCATGCCTAACAGAAACAAACTCTACAGCAGGGTTCCCCAATAGGCGGCCCGCGGGCCATTTGCGGCCCGTGGGGGGCCACTGTCTGGCCCCCTCCAACCCCAGTAATAATGGTGGTATAAGAGCAGCAACAACACTAGTATATCGTCGTTGTCGGGTGGAAATCTCGTATCTCCAAATGTGTACGTTCTTTCGCAAATCATACAAGGCCGTCTCACAAAAGTAGTGAAAACAGCAGATCTACAAGCCCACTTGTAGATCGGCTGTTTTCACTAGTTAAAATATTTTTTAAAATTATAAATGCAAAACGAACGGTTTTGGACATACAAGATTTTCATCCGACAACGACGATATCTGAACGGTTGCTGGAGTAGCAGGAACGCCGTCGCCCCCTGCAATGTTGTGGCCCTCGGCTTGGTACCCTAGACATGATTCGGCCCTTGGGGAAAACTAATTGGGGAACCCTGGACCATGACGTCATCTGACGTGACATCCCCCTGGACATCTACATCACGGTGAGAATAATATTCATTCATTCATTCAATATTTATTTATTCTCGAAATTACAGCTGAGTGGTTAGACTCATTTTCAGTGTCGTCGAGCAGTACATTAGAGGTGTCAACAACATCAATGTTGATAAAACAAAAACAAAAAGAAAAAACACATTACATTACAGAAATTGAAATATAGTGAATAATAAAAGGCATATGTGGCATATAAAAGTTATAATAGAAACTAAGACCAATTTAAAAACAATTACATATTTCGTTTGGTTTGGTCACCAGTGATCTAAAACGATTGAAAGGTATCAGAGTGGTCAACTTTAATGTTTCCTGCAAATTGTTCCATGTGGTGGGGCCACAGAAGCTGAAAGCAGTTCTACCAAAGTCTGAACTGACCGTGGGTACTTTAAAAGTGGGGAAACCACTCGATCGGGTGTGGTAGGGTCCAGCGGGGGCCCATTCCAAAAAAGCTGAAATATATTTAGGGCAATCTCCAAGTATGGCTTTATATAAATACAGATGCCAATGCAGCTCTCGTCTCTCAGTCAATGAGGACCATCCAACCTTGTTATATAGAATACAGTGGTGGGTACCATAAGTATCACCTGTAACAAAACAAATTGATGAATGATAGACAGAGTCCAAAGATTTAAGTGTGGATGTTGCGGCATGCCTATAAATTGTATCCCCATAATCCAGGACAGATAAAAACACTGCTTCAACAACTCTCTTCCTGCTAATGATGGGGAAACTGGCTCTGTTTCTGTATAAGAATCCAATTTTTTGTCTCAATTTGCCAGAAAGGATCTCTATATGGTGTTTAAAAGTATAATATAAAGTATAATATAAAAGGAAACATGCTTGCAAGAACAACAGTACCCTGGTGAAGACCCCTGCTATACACCACTGCTTAAAGGGGCACTCCACCACTTTTCAACCTATGTTCATATAATTGGTCCTCACTCAAAAATGGCTTTTTTATTTTTATATATATTTCTTCTCAGAGGAGGGCTGTGGGCAGGTCAGAAACCCATCGTCTTGTGACATCATCGATTGCCAATCCAGCTTATAGAAACTGCAGGCTTTCTATTCCTGAAAAGTTGCAATTTTAAAGTGGAAGCCATTGTTCTCGCGATAATAAAAATCGAAATATTTCTTTCAAAAATATTGATTACATTTTTTTTTTTTTTTTTGGAAAATGATGATGTCACAAGACGATGGATTCTGAACTTCCCACAGCTCTCCTAGGAGACTTGGACTGAGTAGAAAAAAATTGTGATATTTTATCATGAACATTAGTGAGGACATATTATATGAAGACAGGTTGAAAAGTGGTGAACTACTCCTTTAAGTTCTAACCCTGGTTGGACACACCTCTACATCTCCTCCCAGAAGGGTGCATGGGTCACGGTCATTCAGCCGTCGCCTACCATGGAGAGCTGTGCATAATCGGTGGCTACAACTACAGGGACTTGAACGATCTGTGGATATTCAATCCAGAGACTTTCTCCTGGAAGGTGGAAGGTCGAGCCCAAGGGGAACGACGGCGTGTCATGGCCGATGTGTGATACCTGCTGTTGCATGATGGGAGATCTCGTCGTCCTCTTTGGAGGAACGTACGTCTTGGACCTGAGTCCTAGTCTGAAGACGCTATGCAAGCTGGCGGTTGTTCGGTACGGTCTGGAGCAGTCTGAACTCCGAAACGACATCAGGCGGGAACTGACAGCCATGACTACCAATAAGCACCACCCATGTTTCTTCACTATACTGTCCATGCCTACCAGAAACAAACTCTACAGCAGGGTTCCCCAATAGGCGGCCCGCGGGCCATTTGCGGCCCGCGGGGGGCTACTGTCTGGCCCCCACCAACCCCAGTAATAATGGTGGTATAAGAGCAGCAGCAACACTAGTATATCGTCGTTGTCAGGTGGAAATCTCGTATCTCCAAATTTGTACGTTTTTTTTGCAAATCAAACAAGGCCGTCGCACAAAAGTAGTGAAAACAGCAGATCTACAAGCACACAATGCCTCGCTCCGCAAGGCATTGTGTGCTTGTAGATCGGCTGTTTTCACTAGTTTAAATCATTTTTAAAATGATAAATTCAAAACGAACGGTTTTGGACATACAAGATTTTCACCCGACAACGACGAAAACTGTCGCTGGAGTAGCGGGAACGCCGCCGTCGCCCCCTGCAATGTTGTGCCCCTCGGCTTGGTACCCTAGACATGATTCAATGTCGTGGCCCTCGGCTTGGTACCCTAGACATGATTCAATGTCGTGGCCCTCGGCTTGGTACCCTAGACATGATTCAATGTTGTGGCCATGGGCTTGGTACCCTAGACATAATTCAATGTTGTGGCCCTCGGCTTGGTACCCTAGACATGATTCAATGTTGTGGCCCTCGGCTTGGTACCCTAGACATGATTCAATGTCGTGGCCCTCGGCTTGGTACCCTAGACATGATTCAATGTCGTGGCCCTCGGCTTGGTACCCTAGACATGATTCAATGTTGTGGCCCTGGGCTTGGTACCCTAGACATAATTCAATGTTGTGGCCCTCGGCTTGGCACCCTAGACATAATTCAATGTTGTGGCCCTCGGCTTGGCACCCTAGACATAATTCAATGTTGTGGCCCTCGGCTTGGTACCCTAGACATGATTCAATGTTGTGGCCCTCGGCTTGGTACCCTAGACATGATTTGGCCCTTTGGGAAAACTAATTGGGGAACCCTGCTCTACAGTATTACCCGTATTTCTTCCAAGATCATCGGACTTCCCACCCCCACACTTGCTGATATGAACGATGAGGCCATCACACGCTTAGCACTGTCAATAACAAACGACACTGATCATCCTCTGTATCGCTACTTCCACCTCTTGCCATCAGGGTGAAGATACAGAACCTTGACGTGGCACAAGGTACGGTTTAGCAGGAGTTTTGTCCCCTCAGCCATCGCTGCACTAAACAATCTGCTAAGCAAGCGCCCCCGTCGCTATAGGATGGTTTTCTGTGCATAGTGGGGACCTGATGATCTGTCCTGTGATGTTATGTGTTATATGGTTATATGTTGTTTTGTGTGTTGAACAGACTTGTGAAGACAAATTTCCCTTTGGGGACAATAAAGATTATTATTATATTATGGAATAAACACCACCCATGGAATAAACACCACCCATGAAATAAACACCACCCATGGAAGACGCGGTTCAAAACGGCGCTCGGCTACACAGCTGCTAAGAGGCGGGACAAAGTAGGGTACGCCAAGTAGGCTACCGAAACACACACACACACACACACACACACACACACACACACACACACACACACACACACACACACACACACACACACACAGTGCTCCTACAACTGGGTCAGTCTGCTAAAGGTTCCGTTTCGCCCTTCAAGGAGAGAGCAGGAGAAAGTGTCCTGTCGGCCCCAGAACCACATAGAGTACAGTAAGACCCCATACTGTACATGTTATACAACATGTGAGACCACCTAGTTCCTCTGAACAACCTAGTTTCAGGCATAGTCTTTTGAATAAAGTTTCATTTAGTTATAGTCATATTTTAGTCATCTAAGAAGTTTTAGTTTTAGTCTAGTTTTAGTCGACTAAACCAGTGTTTCTCAACCACTGTGCCTGGGGACCTTTGGTGTGCCCCTGAGAAGGGTCAAGTGTGCCCCTTAAAACTGCTTGAAAGCCAGTATTGTATTTATCATTTTAAAAATGATTTAAACTAGTGAAAACAGTCGATCTACAAGCACACAACGCCTCGCGGTGCGAGGCGTTGTGTGCTTGTAGATCTGCTGTTTTCACTACTGTTGTGCGACAGCCTCGTATGATGAAGCAGGGCTTTGCTTTGCGAAGAAACGTACACATTTGAAACTTGGAGATACAAGGTTTCTTCCCGACAGTGACGATATTTACACCCCCGTATTATGTTGGTGTGCCCATGGATTCTTGGGACATGAAAAGTGTGCCCATGCAGAAAAAAAGGTTGAGAAACACTGGACTAAATATCATCAAAGATTTTTGACGACTAAATCTACAGTTCAACTAAACATAAACTACACATGCCCCAACCCAACTGAAATCAAAATGGCTAAAATGGCTAAAGCGATAGACAGCAGTAAATGAAAACATTTTAACACTCATCTTTTCTTTTCTCTAATTACAGTCTAAAATATGAACCCTTGTAAACTCCCACAATGCAGCGTAGTGTAGTCTCATCCTCAGTCAGTTAGCAGGGGTGTGTGTGATGATGATCACTACATGTTTTCCACAACTTCAACAAATACCTCACTCAAAAACGCATCTAGTAAAGAAAACACAAAAGCACTCAGTCAGAGGGAATGTACTGTACTGTACGGTTTGGGTTTCTCACAGAGTGGACAGAGCAATGGGAAGCAGCTGTGGTCCGCTCAACTGGCCAGAGGAGCTCTCTGAAGTAATCCCACTATGTTTTCCTAACCTATTTAGACCGGGAAAGTGTAACATTCCATTTTAACCACGTTAACTACTATTTTATGCCTTACCTATAGAAAAATAGCAGATCTACAAGCTTGCAGCGCGGCACTCTTCTTTGAAAAAATCGCAAATCTTTGAATATATATTTTTAAAGTGAACATTTGTAACTCAAATATTTGCTTCTGGGGGGGGGTTCCTGATACATAATATTTCCAGATGGGGTCGGCAGCCAAATACATATAATTCTAGAGGTCCTTGACGTGAAGAAGTTTGAGATCCACTGACATATAGAAACATGCGTTTTTCTCAAAAACCTTAGAAAAAAGACATTTATAGAATCGGGTCAATATAATTATATTCAAAGACTTTCAAGATTTTTCAAAAATAGCAGATCTACTCGTGCCATGCTGCTGTGAGCTTGTATATCTGCTATGTTTTAGCTAAAGTATAAAATGATGGTTAAAGTGGTTCACATATATAAAGTGACACAGATTTGCAGTCTAAATGGACTAATAATCAGAGACTTGAAGGGTGGATGGGAAGATGGCGAGCCAGCCAGGAGGCCTCGGCTTCCCATTTCAACCATCGCACATCAACTCCCACAAAGTGCAAGAGTTCTCCTTTTGTTTGAAGCAAAGCCAACATTACATCCGTGGTGGACAGCAAACAAAGTACATTTACTCAATTATCATGAACAGTTTTGCGCCTGTACTTTACTTGAGTTTCTTCGGGAAACTCATGACTTTTCACTACATTTCAAAGGCAAATATGGCCCTTTTGACTCCACTGGGTTTCTAGGAACGGCCCCGCGGGACACCAACTCTACAGGAATACATTATGAACTAGAAAAGCTGCTCCTCGGAGCACAGGTCTCCGCCAGGTCGGGTAGGTCAGTGTGGGCCAAGCGATGTTCGGAATGCGACGGCCTCCTAAAATGCAGGGCAGGGTTTATTTTTTCCTTTCCTTGGCCTCTGTTTGGGGAGAGTGCGACGAGCAAAGTTTCACGCTGATCGGGGCGGTTATACTGTAGGTAAAAAACGTGAATCGGCCTGTTATAGCGCCACCACGAGGCTGATTTGAAAACATCCGGATTGCCGTTTCTTCATCGGCTTTGAGGGGAATGTGCGTGAAAAAAAAATTTCGCGTCATGATTCGAGGCATTTTGTTCAAAACGGACCAATCCTGCAAACTTTGGAAGCCAATATTGGCCAATCGGGATGGAATATATATTTAAAAAAATAGCTATAGCGATACTGTGAAACGGTCTGTGTGATGTATGGACAAAACATGTACATAGGAGTAATATAAAAAATATATAACAGAGCAATCAGAAGGTCGCTCGCAAACTGTTAAAAGTATTCTATCGAAAGCAAACCAAATAGTACTGGTCATGGCTCTGTGCAGCAGCCTGTGTTGAGGCGTAGGGTTAGGTTTTGGGTTTAGATATACTGTAGATACAGTAGATACCTTTATTATCCCAAGGGGGAAAAACAGTCGCCGGGAGGCAGCACAGCAGTTTAAGATTATTTACAAAGTTATATAGAAATATGAAACAAAAATAATTGTACAGTGTACATAGCTTGCTTCCAGACCATAGACCCCGCCCACTCTCAGAGTGGACTCTTTCTCTGGTCTGGAGCTGAGTACATGAATCTGCATTTAATTTCGGCTGCTCCAATGAGCGCGGGGGGTGGGGGGTGGGTCTAACGAATATCCAATCCGCGCAGCAGTTGAAACGATTCAAACGAAGTTCACACACACAGGCAGGCTGAGGAAGGCACACACACGTGCGGCCGCGTGCGCTGATTTCACCAAGCTGTTAATGTTGATTACATGTTTCTGGTCGCAGTTCTGTGTGGAAGCAGTCACTGGCACATACAGAGACACACACACAATCACACACACACTCCACGACCGTGCGTTGCGTCCACCGTGCGTCTCGATCACTGTGCGTCGCGATCACTCGCGTGTGTGGTTGGAATAACGTGTTCCTTCCATGCGCTACGTCCATCCCGGGGAAATCCCCACTGTCAGGTGAAAAGAAACAACTTGGACTACTCATGCATTGAAGGAAGCATGAGGTCAGTCCGTTGTCTCCCCAGGCGCGGCAGAGGGAGAGCAGAGCCCAGGATTACATAGGCAATTGGCACTGGGTGAAAAATGGGTTGCAAAATCATGGGATAAAAATTAAAAAAAAAAAAAAAAAAAAAATACAGTGCCAAACTTACCTCTCAGCGGCCGCCTGCTGTGTTGAGGGAATAATCCAGGGGCACGAGACACCCTGACATCCCAGGAAGTCACATCATCATCATCTTCATCATCTTCTTCATCATCATCATCATCTCCTCCTCTCCTCCCTCTGTGAGAGAAAACACAGAAACTCATGATGATGTGTTGAGTCAGGAGGGAAAGAACACTGGCTGACTGACTGTGGTGGAAAAAGTACTCACATGGTTGACATAAGCAAAAGTATCAATACTGCAACATAGAAATACTCAGTTACAAGTAAAAGTCCAGAATTCAAAATGTACTTGAGTAAAAGTATGTAAGTGTTGGCATCAAAATGAACTTAAAGTATCAAAAGTAAAAGTACAAAATGTTTTCGCGTTGTGAGCTTGTAGATCGGCTACTTTCAAATAGCCAAGGTATAGCATAGGGCTAAAGTGGTTTATGTATGTTTTATAATGTAGTAACTGATATCTGCAAAGTAACTAGTAACTAATGTTTTCAAATAAATGTAGTGTAGTAAAAGTACAATATTTGGATCCGAGATGTAGTGGAGTAGAAGTAAAAGTATTGGGAAATTGGAAATACTCAAATAAAGTACAATTACCTCAAAATTGTACTTAAGTACAGTACTTAAGTAAATGTACTTAGTTACTTTACACCACTGATGACTGACTGACTGAACCCGAAGGGCGGCCGAGCTTCTAGTATTCTGAATGAATGAATGATTTTATCTGGAGGGCCGAATTGTCATGTGAAGCTTGACCAATCCTCAAAGTATCCAATCATCAGACCGGGACGGACACGGACACTACACACATATTCTGGACGTATGGGACAGATAAAACCTGTTCATTCTGGACTGAAATGACCATATATGGACATGGGACACACATTTTGTTTTTGATAAAACCTGTTCATTCTGGACTGAAATGACCATATATGGACATGGGACACACATTTTGTTTTTGATAAAACCTGTTCATTCTGGACTGAAATGACCATATATGGACATGGGACACACAAAGCCACTCCTTGGAAGCGGCTTTCACCGCTTCAAAAACTGACTGACTGCTCTAGTGCTGTGTAGAGAATCAGGGGTGAAGGAAGCCAGTGTGTGAACAGATACTGTAGGCATAGTGTGAACTGTGAACAGATACTGTAGCATAGTGTGAACTGTGAACAGATACTGTAGCATAGTGTGAACTGTGAACAGATACTGTAGCATAGTGTGAACTGTGAACAGATACTGTAGGCATAGTGTGAACTGTGAACAGATACTGTAGTGCAGGGGTCTTCAACAGGGGGTCCACGACCCCTAGGGGGTCCGCGGAGGTACTGCAGGGGGTCCGCGAAATTATTGCTTAAAAAAAAAAAAAAAAAATAAGATTTCAAAAAATGTTTTTTTTTGCCTTTTTCCACATTTATGTTAAAAAATTAGGGCTGGGATGCGATTAAAAATTTTAATCTAATTAATTACAGGCTCTGTGATTAATTACAGTATTTTCTGGACTATAAGGCGCACCTGACTATAAGGCGCAATGTCAATGAATGGTCTATTTTCAAACTGTTTTCATATATAAGGCGCACCTGACTATAAGGCGCACATAATAGACGCTACCGTTGCGTTATGCATCCAACAGATGGAGCTGTGCTAAAGGGAATGTCAATGTCAATGAATGATCCATATATAAGGCGCACTGGACTATAAGGCGCACTGTAGTTTTTTGAGAAAATTAAAGGCTTTTAAGTGCGCCTTATAGTCCGGAAAATACGGTAATCGCAATTAATCGCACATCGATATTTGACCTGAGAAGCATTTTTTTTTTCAAGTAAAACACATTTTGTTGTACGATTAAATCAACAAGTGAGTTTTTAAAATCTAAATTTCGCATCCACTGGGCCAGGCAAAGCGCTCTGATCAGCTACTTCTACCTTTGCGTTTGTTGTCTCTTCTTGGTTGGTGCATCGCTATGATCGGTATGCCCGAAACTGAAGGTTCTGTGGTGCAAAAACTATCCGCGATTAAAATGCGTACATTTTTTTAATCGCGTTAATTTTCTGTAATTAATTAATCGCAATTAATCAGTTAAAGTCCCAGCCTTATAAAAAATAAATCATTATTCTATCCCTTTTGAATAGCTTGAATACATGATTACTATGCAATTGACAGATTGTTGATATTATTGACATTTGTTCTCAGTTAATAAGTAGTATGTTTAGAAATGGTAGTGGTACGGCCCACCCTGCTCGCTGTAACTTGTACTTGTTTAAAATAAAAAAATATGTCGTAGCCCCGACCCCCCCACCCCACGAGGTGGTAGGGGGTCCCTGCTCCATCTCCCCATCAGTTTGGGGGTCCCCGGCCTGAAAACGTTGAAGACCCCTGTAGTGTAAGGGGATTTATCTGTGTTATAGTGTTTCTGTAATAAAGGGAATGTTTTGGGGATTATCTCCATATAAGTTTAAGAGGGAACAAATATTTCAGTTTGGGGGATATAGTCGGACTCTTGAGGAGGTGCCACCAGTGTAATACTGAAGGATACTTGCTTAAAGTGTAGTTTCAGATGTGGTAGAAATGAGACATGGAGACATGGATTTCATTCAACTCTCTTTGTTGGCAGAACTTTCCCTCCAGCACAGTCAAGTCAACAACACAATAGAACTGGTGTCGCCTCCTCAAGAGTCCGACTATATCCCCCAAACTGAAATATTTGTTCCCTCTTAAACTTATATGGAGATAATCCCCAAAACATTCCCTTTATTACAGAAACACTATAACACAGATAAATCCCCTTACAGTAGCATAGTGTGAACTGTGAACAGATACTGTAGCATAGTGTGAACTGTGAACAGATACTGTAGTGTGAACTGTGAACAGATACTGTAGCATAGTGTGAACTGTGAACAGATACTGTAGGCATAGTGTGTTTATAAAAACCATGAGAGGAGAAGCAGGGAAAATGTGACTCACGACCCAGACAAGACTCTGCTCTCACACGAGAGGGAAGGGGTTTTCCATGTCAATAGTAAATGTGCACTCAAGCACAACCTCTCTAGCAAGTTACCACGCACGCACGCACGCAAGCACGCACACACACAATACCAGAGTGAATTAAGTACACACAATGTCTGTGGTTTAAGTCACCCACACAACCGGTTCTGACCTTGTGAGTCTTGTGTCTGTTTATGCACTCACAGGAGAGCAGTAGGTGGAAGGTAGCTGAGTAGGCTTACATGTTGTTGTCAGGGGGCGTCACACCAAATTCTGGGCCCTGGGTACAAGGATTCACTGCGGGCCCCCCATCAATGTTAACTATTGAAAAATAGCAGATATACAAGCAGATATACCCGCGGCACCGAGTGCCGCGCTGCGAGCTTGTAGATCTGCTATTGTTTGAAAAATTGTGAAAATGTGTGTAAGAAACCTATGTTTCCATGTCAATGGTGCTCAAACTTTTTCATGTCAAGGACCCCCAGCCAAGATGATATGTATTTGGCCACGGACCCCCATCTCAAAATATTTAGTTCCAGGGACCCCCCCAGAAGCAAAATTTTAGTTAAAAATGTTTGCTTAAATAATATATATTCAAAGATTCAGGACCCGGAGTGGAGGACACAGGTAGGTTGAAGGAGGGGTCGCACATTGACAACTGTAAACAATAAAATAAAATAAAATATTTCCACTTTGAAAACTGTATAAAAAAAAGTATACGGTGTGGGCGTGTTCCTCCCTCCGCGCCATCAGCGCCCACACCCTAGGTGGGGTTGGCGATAGGGCCTTTCTGTGTGGAGTTTGCATGTTCTCCCCGTGTCTCCTATAGGGTAGATGCCCTCACAACAACATGCGGTAGTCCTGGTTTCTATACCACCTCCCCCTAGCCAGCCAGGTGCTCCCCAACTCCCCTGGGGCGGCAGGGGGAGAGCGGAAACCAGGACTACAGGTTAGGTAGTTGGCACTGGGTGAGAAAATGGGTTGCACAAAACATGGGATATTGGGTGCCCCTGGATGGAGCCCCATTTATCCCCTCTCGCTGCCCAGGCCCACCACCATTCTATTGAATCCGGCCCTGCTGCGTCAATGCATTCGTCATGACGTCACTTGGTCACATGAGCGCAGACAGGATGTTGTTGTGTAACTTACTGTGTGGACCAGTGTTGATCATAGCTGTTCATTGCAGATCAAAAGTTGGTCATTTTGCCACAGCCGGCCACAGTTTTAGCCATAAAAAAACATCAGAGATAAAGGGCGTTAAAGATGGGGAAATGCATTGGAGTATATGGAGAAAAACGGCCGCGCGATGCTCTCAGCGTCGATTCGAAGCGACCCGCAGCGAATGGGCTGCATCCAGGCGTAGCCCCGACCTAACGGTGAGATTTAAAGTTAATACTGTAAATACAGTAAACACGTCAAAACGTCGTGGGCCTCCAGCGACATCAAGGAGTTTGACGCGTGGGCACTCGCTGTGTAAAAAAAAAAAAAAAAAAAAAAGTATACGGTGTGGGACACCAAAAAAGTGTGTGACCCCCCCTGAACTGCAGTGACGGCGGGGGCTTGCAGAATGTAGGGAACACCCAGCAGGACAGGGATGATGCATGAGCAGGGACGTGATGGCCATTGGGAAAAGCGGAACAACTCCTGAACGTCTGGTTCATCCCCGGCCGGTCCAGGCCGGCCATAAGGAAAAAAAAATACAAATAAAATGTCTGCCTTCGTTCCATTTTGGGGGCTGGGCGGCCAACAAAGTAAATCGTCACTGTCGGGCAGAAACCTCGTATCTCCAAGTTTCAAATTTGTAATTTTTTTTTCGCAAAGCAAAGCCCTGACTTCATCATATAAGGCCGTTGCTCAAAAGTAGTGAAAACAGCAGATCTACAAGCACACAACGCCTCGCGGTGCGAGGCGTTGAGGCGTTGTGTGCTTGTAGATCGGCTGTTTTCACTAGTTTAAATCATTTTTAAAATGATAAAAACTAAACAAACGGTTTTGGACATACAAGGTTTCCACCCGACAACGACAAAATATAACTCATGTAATTGGCCCACTGGCTTGTCACTTGTCATGATCTGAAATGGCAAAGTAGCAGCAGCAGCGCTATAGAGAGAGATCTCTCTCTATAGTGCGCAATGAGGGCCTCTCCAACTCTTTTTTCCCGGGCTGAATCAGGGGCCCAGCACGTCCCTGTGCAATGTGCATGAAGGCTATTTATAGAGAGCTGGAAGACCAGAGGAGAAACATCCCTTCATGATTCATCTGGCAGCAGGAACATCCAACAAGTGCATCAGGTGTAGAATCATTTAAATCAGTGCTTCTCAGTCACATTGTTTCATACTGAGGACCCCTGAATTGATGTGATTGGCAGCAGACCCCCCCTTCTGAAAATACTTTGTGCCAGGGTCCCCCACAAGAGAAGTACCGTAAGTAGGTCTGGAGTGTCTTATTGTCGGTATCAGTCGGTAACAATAAGGTCAGACTAAAAAGGTCCTTTGTCCATCAGTCGACTTTAAGGCTTAATCAGGAGTTTGGCCAAGAGGTAGGCTTAGCGGTGGACATTGCTCTTGTCTATATTATCCTTATGTATGTAAACCTGTCTTGTTTTTGTTTCCTTGTGTCAAATGTTTGTATATATGTTTCACATACATGGCTGCTGTGTCACAAGACAAATTTCAGTGTGAACTGACAATAAAGTACTATATCACTATCACATGCGGCGAGTTAAAACTAAAGAAACTTGAACGCACACACAAGGATAGTAATACAAGTACACACACATACACGTGCGTGAACGCACGCACACACACATACACACAAACAGACTGTCAGTTTCTGTGTAATAACAGTGGGCTACACACTTTACTTTCTGGGTCTCAGGGGGAGTGTGTGTGTGTGTGTGGGGAGGGGGAGAGGTTCTTGAGCATACAGTGATCTAGCGCTGCGTTTAGCGGCTGCATACAGTAATCATCTCTATGCTTTACTCTGCATACAGTAATCATCTCCATACTTTCTACCTGAGCTGGAAAACAACACTTTAAATGAGCCGTAGGATGCCTTAACAACATGTCCTCTCCCTTCAGTCCCACACCGTCCGGGAGACTAGCATTACTGTCAGAGTGGCAGCTATAGGGAGGCGTTATTAAAACATAAAATAAAGGTTATCACTTAAGCCCCATTTCCTTGAGGGGGAGGGGTTGAAAATGATATGCCCAAAATAGGGATGCCAGGTTGCCAAGTGGTAATGAATGTACAAATTGGAAGCAGACCATAAAAAACTACATTATAGAGCAGGGGTGGGCAACTTTGATGCTGGAGAGGGCCACTATATTTTCACACTCACTCCAGAGGGCCACTATATTTTCACACTCACTCCAGAGGGCCACTATATTTTCACACTCACTCCAGAGGGCCACTATATTTTCACACTCACTCCAGAGGGCCACTATATTTTCACACTCACTCCAGAGGGCCACTATATTTTCACACTCACTCCAGAGGGCCACTATATTTTCACACTCACTCCAGAGGGCCACTATATTTTCACACTCACTCCAGAGGGCCACAACGCGTACACAGTCAAAAATAGCAAAAATAGCCGATCTACAAGCTCAAAACGCGTCGTAGTGCGACGCGTTTTGAGCTTGTAGATCAGCTATTTTTGCTATTTTTGAAATGGAATCCTGAATAATTTTTTTGCTATTTTTGAATTGGAATCCTGAAAAGTTACAATTTTATTTAATTTCCAATGCATTTGTGTCTTATGTTAACTTTATGAACTTAAATACAAATACATTGTGAATAAAAAAATACTAGTAGGCCTATTAGTCATTAAGATACTAATATAGACTGAAGTAATTAAAGTGGGTCATGTTTGCATGTTTGGAATTGTAACAGCTGAAATCAATAAAACATTAGTATTCAGATATCAACCTGCGGGCCGCATTAAGTGAAGGTGGGGGCCGCATGTGGCCCCCGGGCCGCCAGTTGCCCATGTGTTATAGAGGGTATGCACATGCATAAAGTAAATGGCAAATTGAGTGGCAAACATCATTTAATGTTGTTTAATGCAATCAGATACTGTAGGACTTTTCTGTGTGGATGTTTGGGCTGTCAAGACCAGAAAGTAGTTTTTGCCACTCAGTAGGCGTTCCCGCATAACTTCTGGATATGATGATGATGTTACGCGCATACCCTCTATTATATGAGTGTCACAGAGTTGATCTGAAATCAGATTAATCTGCAAAAACAAAATGTGATTTAGGTAAAATATGTATAACTCCATTTGAGGTTAAATGTGAACACCAAGGGTGGCATAGCCAAAATCTCTGGACAACACTCCACGCGTCCCAGACTCTTCTCCCTTCCCTAAAACACCCTGGACGACGCTCCACGCGTCCCAGACTCTTCTCCCTTCCCTAAAACATTAGGGGCTCTATTATGATCCAGGTCTTATGCCTTATGCCTTAACTTCTTTGCCTTTTTTTTACTATTTTGAAAAACATTTTTAAATACTTCAAATGCTGATCTACATCTGCACGTTGTGAGCTTGCAGATCAGCTATTTGAAATATTAAAAAAATATGTCTATATAGTAAAAAAAGGCAAAGAAGTTAAGGCATAAGGCATAAGACCTGGATCATAATAGAGCCCTAAATGTTTTGTGTGACGTACGTAGAATGATGAAGTAGGCCATTAATTTACGAAAAAAGTTATATTACAGAGATAAAAGGTTAGTTTATGCAACGTGGCCCTCTGGAGTGAGTGTGGAAATATACTGGCCCTCTCCATCATCAAACCTGCTCAGCCCTGTCCTGTCCTAGACTCTTCTCCCTCCTTGCTCCCAAACCGTGGAATAAACTCCTCACTGCAATCCGAACTGCAGACTCACTCTTCATTTACTTCACCTCACCCCCTCACCTCTCCACCTCACCCCCTCTTCAGACTCCACCTCCAGATCTACGAGCTCACAGTGCCTAACGTTGTGCCGCAAAGCCAGCACGAGCAATGCGTGTACATCTGCTATTTTTGAAAATGTTTGAAAAATATATATAAAAAAAAATGTGTCTTAGAGAATCAACAATGTTCACTATGCACTCTACAGTATTTATGTGACTACTGTATTGACCTTGTTGTTTATTGTCTAGTCTATAGTTCATGTTTACTCTTCATTTCTGTCCTCACACCGTGTTGAGTGGCTCTGGATAAGAGCTGACTGACTGGAGTGTAACAGTAAACAGGGGCGTCACACCACATTCTGGGCCCTGGGTACAAGGATTCACTGTGGGCCCCCCATGAATGTTCTTTATATGGGGGAGGGGGTTTAACCCATTTAGACTGGGAACGCAATATTACGCACTATTATTATTACAAACAATATAACCATTGAAAAAATAGCAGATGGTGCCGTGCTGCAAGCTTGTAGAGCTGCTATTTTATTAAAAAAATCGTGAACATTTGTGCAAGTCTTTCGGAAGCAAATTTTGAGTTACAAAATGTTTCGCTTAAAACGTGCACACATTTTCACGACTTTTCAAAAATAGCAGATCTACAAGCTTGCAGCGTGGCACCGAGTGCCGCTCTGCGAGCTTGTAGATCTGCCATTTCTTTCAATAGCTAAAGTATAAAATAATGAAGGCCCCTCCAACCTTGGGCCCTAGTAACTCAGTCCCACTCCCCCCCCCCCCCCCCTTGTGACGCCCCTGACAGCAACAGTTTTTTTTTTTTGTTATCAATTATTTTTATTTTCCATAACATAAAATTAGAGACATACATATGAATAGAACAAGAAAAAGTAAAACATTAATCAAAAGAAAAATGCAATTAACAGACAAACACAAACAATAGCAAAACAAGAAAAGGAAAAGAAAACCCACCCACCCCCTTTCCCCGGACCAACACGGAATGTACAATAGTGCATGCCTGTGCTAGGCTGTTACCACTATATAGTGATTTCTTGAATCATAGCCTTAAGCTTATCTGCAATGTCCGACCACATATTAATGTTTTCTTCTTTTGCTCCGTGTAACCTTGCTATCGACTGCTCTAAATATACTATATCTAGAAAGGTTAAGGCCCACTGGCGAAACGTTAACGTATGAGGAGGTTTCCACCGCGTAGCTACCATCTTCTTCGCCGCCGTTAATCCAGCAAAGAAGATGCGCTTGCGTATATTGTTTAGTTGCAACTGTGAGACGTCATTTAATAAAAATAAAGAAGGAGAAGATATGATATTAATACTAAAAATAGTTGAAAGTTTTGAGGCAACCATATTCCAGAATGACGACACATTTGGGCATTCCCAAACCATGTGAAGGAAGGTACCAATACTATTTGAGGCGCAGAGAGTGCAGTTGGGATTATTCAAAATCCTCATAGCACATAGTCTGCGGGGAGTTAAATAAGTCCGATGAACAAAATTTAAATGAATTTGTTGATGGTCTGGATTTCTAGAAGATAGCCTAATGTTAGACCACACTGTGTCCCAACAAAAGTCAGGGTCCAAATTTGGTACATCATTCCTCCAAACAGTATCAACAGATAGGGGCCCATAACTACAGTCTAATAAAAAACCATAGAGGGTGGAAACCAAACCTCTTGTTCTGTTACCATCACAGATAAACTCATGGAAGGGGTGCAATCTAAGGGGAGCTTGCCATGGGACCCCATAGGTCCTCATGGACAATCTCAGTTGGAAGTAGAAAAAAAGGGTATTTCCAGGCAGATTGAAGATGTCACACAAATCTCGAAAAGGTCGTAAACCATTTCTATCAAATAAGTCCCCTAATGTACGAATCCCCTTAGCCCTCCACCTTGGAAAGCGAATGGGGCGATCCTCGATTAAAAGTCTTTGATTATTGAACACTGGGGAAAATAAGTTCCATTTACAATCAATCTTACACATCTTTTCAGCTGCTCTCCATACTGCCACTAAATGAGAAATGATAGGTCCAAAGCGAACTTTGCATTGATGTGTAGTTATGTTTGAATAGATAAGATCTCTCAATTCAACAGGCTGCACTAAACTCTCCTCAAGCTCTCTCCAAGAAACCTTATTTGCTGGGTTAAACCAATTTAAAAGGGGGCGGAGCGTGAAGGCCCAATAATAAAATTTAAAGTTGGGCAATGAAAGGCCGCCATCATCTCTAGCACGCTGTAATAGAGAAAGTTTAAGACGAGGGCGTTTCCCTTTCCACACAAACTTAGATATCGAAGAGTGAAGCTTATTCCAGTATTGCGGCGGTGGTGGCAAAGGGAGCATAGAGCTTACAAAGTTAACCCTAGGAAGAACATTCATCTTTATGATTGAAACTCGAGCTTGGAGAGAGTTGGGCAAAGATGACCATCTATCTAAATCAAGACAAATCTTATTTAGAGTGTCACCATAGTTGTTCTTAACAATAGCCTGAAGAGAGGGGAAAATATCTATGCCAAGATATTTGAATTGGCTTACTACTGGGATTATGGGCGGCAGGATAGCAGATCTCATCTGATCATTTAGAGGTAGAAGGGCTGACTTCGTCCAATTAATTTTGTAGCCGGAAATGGAACTGAACTGATCAAAGATTTGAAGGACATGAGTAATTGACTGTGGTGCATTCTCAATGAACAGTAGAATATCGTCAGCATATAGGGAAATGCGATGCTGTGTGTTGTTAATCGAAACAGGAGTAATATCTGCAGACTGACGCACTGTCTGAGCCAAGGGTTCGAGTGAAAGTGCGAAAAGGAGAGGACTAAGGGGACAACCCTGCCTCGAAGATCTGCCAATCGTGAATAGCGGCGAACAGATCTTACCGGTTAGGACCATCGCTGACGGATTAGAATAAAGTACTTTAACAAAATGTATGAATGAAGCACCAAATCCCATTTTATCTAGTACAGCCCACAGGTAAGACCATTCCAGACGATCAAATGCCTTCAACGCATCGAGCGACAACACTGCGGCGGGGGTCCTCAGCTCCTTAGCCCTATCGATGATATGCAATAGTCGTCTAGCATTATCAGAGGCTAGTCTAGTTCCTATGAAACCTGTCTGATCACAGTGTACTAAGGTGGTCATAAAACCCTGCAAGCGACGCGCAAGCACCTTAGCAAAAACTTTTAGATCAGAATTCAAAAGTGAAAGCGGTCTATAGCTTGCGCAATCTGTGGGATCCTTGTTCTTCTTCAACAATAATGATATAATAGCTACATTCACATCCCTGGAGAAAGAGCCACTTTCAATTGCATATCGAAACATGTCTAGCATCAGCTGACCTAGATCTTCCCAAAAGATGGCATAAAGTTCAGGGGGTATCCCATCCAAACCAGGCGACTTGCCCCTACGCATTGCGAGCACAGCTTCCTGTAATTCCGCCAGATGGAGCGGTCTATCTAAGGCTTCCGCATCCGCCTCGCTAAGGGTTGGTAACTGTATGTTGGATAAAAAATTATTGCATACTGCATCATCGTGAATGACCTCGGAGGTGTAGAGCTCATCATAAAAAGCACGAAACGTGGCATTGACCTCTTTGGGTTCTGTAACCATGGCTCCCGTTGTTGATTTGACACTAACAATATCAGCAAAATGCTCATTGGATCTAAGACGTAAAGCCAGTAAGTGACTGGGTCTTGCACTATTAAAATAGTAGTTTTGCCTTGTGCGTTTCATTTGAAATTCTGAGCGGCGCTTGAGAATGGAGTTAATTTCTTTCTTAACTAGCTCCCTCTGAGTTGCTGTACTAACATCAAAGTTATTTTGGAGAGAATTATCCAAAGTAGAAAACCGAGATTCCAATTCCACCAGTTTGGCTGACCTTAATTTTCTCTGAGTGGACGCATAGAGGGTTGTATTACTCCTGATAAAGCCTTTAATTGCATCCCAAAGAATTCTGGGATCCTCAACTGAGCCTGTATTGATATTTATAAATTCACGCAAACCAGTTTGAAACTGAGCTACAAATGCCGCATCGCGCAGCAGTGTGGTGTTAAACCGCCATCTAGGAGCTCTATCTATAACCTGTTTCAGTGAAGCAACACACAGCACCGCCTTGTGATCCGAGAGTGACATTGGGAGCAACTCTACCTTGGCAATTTTATGAAACAAGCTAACAGGGGCAAAAACGTAATCGATCCTAGAGAATGAAGCATGCCTACCCGACAGAAAAGAAAAATCTCTAACCGTTGGGTTCATTAAACGCCAGATGTCGAGTAAGCCAGTTGAGTTTGCCCAAGCACGTAGTTCTGCAGACGCTAGTGCTTGTTCTCTGCTTTCTACCCCAGTGGATCTATCTAGGTTATGTTGCCATGTTGCATTGAAGTCAGCACCAACAATGATTTTGAAATCCGTCAGTTCCAATAAGGTTTTAGTTAGTAATTTGTAAAACTCTTTGTCTAAAACATTTGGAGCATACACAGAGACTAGTGCTAGCATTTTACCCTCCAAGCGGATTTTAGCAACAGCTATCCTCCCGTCACTGTCAGACCAATCACCCAAAGAATCCAACCTAAGGTTACGTCTAGCCAATATGGCTACTCCCTTGGTTTTGGAAGAAGCAGCTGAAAAGGCTAAAACACGATAATGTTTATTAGCCAATCGGTTGGAATGCTCTTTTAAAAGATGAGACTCCTGTATAAATGCAAAGTCAATTGATTTAGATCGCAAAACCCCCAAAATGCTGGTTCGCTTATGCGGTATATTCGCTCCCCTTACATTGAAACTTAGAAATTTATATTCTGTCATAATTGTGGTTCAAACCATACGCACAGCAAGCACAGTAGAACATTTTAGAATTTCCTAGTTGGTCCCTCACAACAAACCTTCCCAACAGAAAAACAAAACAACCCCAAAAGGAACAGAAAGGAAAAAGCAACATCAAACGAACATAAAAAAACACATAACATTGAAGCTTGAGGGGGAAAACCCCATTAGCATCAGAGTGCACAAAAACAGTTCCCCACCCCATCAACCTATTAGTCAACCTTCATTTCACTCTGTCAGAGAGTGCAAACAAGTAACTGCCCAAAAGTAACCATACATTGCCCTCTGGTGGTTATGTAAATATATAACAGATCACCAAAGTAAAAACAACAACAACAAAAAAGTGCCTTCTTGTGGCTGAATAGCTCTCAAACATTCCATCAGCTCAAATTATGATCAATCTCCCCACTTCATATCACTTAAATAAATGAGAATGGTATGTTAACATTTCTAGTAAAGAAGGGGGAGAGAAAAAAGAAAAGAATAAAGGGAAAAAAAAAAAAAATTGAGGGGACTATAACAACTGTAATAATAATAATCAGTCCAGCATTAGGCCCACTTAGAATGTGATAAAGCCCTATAAGCCACGCTAATGCAAATAACCAAACACTTGTGACAGATAAGTGGAAATAAGGCTGTCACCACGACAAGGCACTAATATAATATTAATAATAAAAATAAATAAAAAAGGAAATCAGTGTATATGATATAAAAATATATGCACTTACATATGTAGTTAGAAATAGAAATTAAAAGCACATCCGGGGGGCCATATGCAGCAAAGCACACACAGTGTTAATGCATACTGCGCCACATACAGCCCCCCCATGCATCCATGCATACAAACCACAATTACTAATTAGAAGGGGAAAAAAAAGGAAAGAAAAGAAAAGTCTGTATACATAAGTATTTACATAAAACACAGTTATGTATGATCAGGAAACCATATACAACACAGCACACATAATGCATACTGCGCCATATACAGCTCCCTGTACATGCCCAAAAGGCCAGTGCAAACTTAGATAAATGTCAATCATATTAGTTAAGTCTGTTTCCGTCTTAAACAGTAAACTACCATACTTCAAACAGTGAACCTACCCAATCACGACTACAAAATAAATATCCCAATACAGAGCTCCCCTCTCCCCCCATCAAGAAATTAACATTTTAACAAGTAAATTAACATTTTAACAAGTAAAGTAGGTAAATAACTACCCCCCCCCCCCCCCCCCAGACAGCGGATCCACAAGCACGTAGAGCCAACGCGCCACGAGATCGTACATCCGCCAGCTATTGAGATTAGAAAAAAAAAGGAAAAAAAAGAACGAGTCAATGAGCCAGGGAGAGAGAGAGAGAGAGAGAGAGAGAGAGAGAGAGGAGAAGCAGAGATAGGTAGAGAGACATAGAGAAAGGGCGGGAGAGCGAGTGGTCTCTGGAACCGCGGAGCCTTCACAATTTAGACCATATTATTTATATCTGTTTCACCTTAAACAGTAGGCTACATTACTCAATACAAAGGCCAAAGCCCAGTCTCGCCCTCCTACCCGAAAAAGTAGCGTTTTAGGCGGCATAAACGAACCATAAACTAACAACCAACATAGCCGCCATTACCTAACAGAAAGAGAGAGAGAGAGAGAGAGAGAGAGAGAGAGAGAGAGAGAAAGACACACACACACACACACACACACACACACACACACACACACACACACAGCGAGAGAGAGAGCCAGAGAGAGAGAGAGAGAGAGAGAGAGAGAGAGAGAGAGAGAGAGGGAAAGCCGAGATAGATAGAGAGACATAGAGGGAAGACGATAGAGAGAGCAGGCTCCGTCCGAACCGCGACACGGAACACGTTAGACAAAGCCTAACAGAGAGAGATAAAACCCTCTAGACCTATATAGTAAGCAGCACAACGCTCAATAAGAGCAAAGAAAAGGAATACAATAATAACAAGAACAATGTCCATTATATTCAAACAAAAAAGACAGTGAATTATGCTTATAGCTTTAGCAGCCCTAAATCCTCTCTCCTTGCGGTAACCTAAATTAAAACGAGTAACACCCATCTGCTTACAGATCTTGTTAAAAAATAAAACAAATAAAATAGGTATTATGAAACGAAACACTTGAAAACACAACGTCAAGTCAGATGATGAGTCCAAAACAATAAGTAGGCTTACATTAACAACTCACCCTTTGGGGAGGAGGAGGAGGAGAGAGTGAGGAAAGAAAGACGCTGCGTAAAAGTCATCTCCAAAGTCCCAGCCAGCTTACCAACAGTCCATTAAAGGCAAAAGGATATCCCATCGGCAGAATGTGTTTGAAAGCACGCGATCACGAAAGCAAAAGTGTCCCTGGTAAAAGTTAGTTCTCTGTAACTGTCGTCTCATCATCCTGCGTAGCTAGAGTCTCGTCCGCAGCACCTGGAGTCTTGAACTTATCCTTGCAAAAGGCCAGAGCTTCCTTGGGTGAGTTGAAAGTAGAAGTCGCCTCATCCACGGTTATCCAGAATTTGCTCGGGTGCCTTATTCCGTATTTAACCCCTTCCGCGGTGATGGAACGTAGGAATTCCTTTACTGGCCCGAAAGCTGCCCTTCTCTTTGATGTTTCAGCAGACCAGTCGGGGAAAATATACACCTTTTTGCCATTGTATGTCAGTTGGCCTGCTTTCCTGGAGAGCTGGAGTATGCGTTCCTTTACCCGGAAAAAATGGATCCTTGCCAGGAAAGCCCTTGGCTTATCAGAACGTGGATTGCCGGTCCGATGAGCACGATCCACCTCCGGGGGGGAGTCGGGAAACTCGTCGGGGAATGTTTTCTGCAAAAAAGACTGGATAAAGGCCACTGGGTCAGCCTTTTCTAGCCCAGGAGAGATCCCAATCACTCTTATGTTGTTCCTACGACTCCGGTCTTCTGCTATGACGAGCTTCTCCTCCAGATTAGCACATCTTCTCTCCAATTCAGTGATACACATCTGCAAACTGTCCATGGAGGAACCAAAGTTCTCAATGGCCTCCCCCTGTTCAGCCACGGTCGTGTTCAGCGTGGCGACTGCAGGACGCAGCTCCTTTCCGAAGTCATCAATCTTCTTCAGTAATTTCTTCTCCAAGCCAAGCATCATGGGTTGAATAAAACCATCCATAAACTCTTTCAGTGATTCCTTGAGGACCTCGCGCAGCATGCTCTTTGTAACCGGAGCGTCAGCGTCGCCCTGCATTGCGCCGGCCATGTTGTCGGCGTTTGCGGTCGGAGACCTGGTACTCCTCGACCTCGTGTTAATCGTATTCGGCATGAAACACGAAACAACTGCAAAAACAGACGCTCACCAGTGTTTTGGGCGTTTAAAGTCTCAAAAGAACTATAAAGGCAGTAAAAAATGGGCTTAAAAAATGTGAAAACTATGCACCTCCACAGAGCTCAACAAACGCGTCCTACTCGGTCGCCATCTTGTCGGAACTCATCCCTGACAGCAACAGTTGAAGGAACAACCAACTGTCATAACGTCCATCCTGGTGTTCTCTCTTATCTGCAGGGATCAGGGATGTTTACCCAGGATACGGGTCCCTTAACAACAGCCTCAGGGGGGACAGGATCCCTACTAGGCCTGTGACGATTCACTTCCCTCCCGATTCGATTGGATTTCGATTCATAGGGTGACAATTCGATTATATCACGATTCTTGCGTTTTCCTGCGATTTGCGATTCGAATCACGATTATTGCGTTTTTTTCCCCAAAAATTACAGCTTTTTTATATTGAAACATTTTAAAATAATTCTCAACAATATAAAACATTAAAAGTTGAATCATGTACTTCAAATCAATGCAGCCCAATAAAGTCAGTCAATCTTTCTGACATTTATTTCAGCCAAAGTGCCAGTGGTACAACATTACAACATGTTCCTGGTCAAGATGCCAGAAAACACAGAACACAACAGTCATAAAAAAAATTAAAATAAAAAAGAAATCGCTGTGCTGCAGGCCTACAGCACTGTGCTAGCTTTAGCCATAACATGACATCCTCATGACCTAAAACTGTTCCTTTAGGACCTGTACTTACTCTGACTGAAAGTTTTTTTTAAATAAATAAGTAAAATCAGGAAAATCGATTCTGAACTTTGAAAATCGATTAATTGAATCGCCGGCATTAACATCACGATAATATAGTAAATCGATTTTTTTTGCACAGGCCTAATCCCTACAGATCCCTACAGATCCCTGTCTTAACAACAGCAGTGGAACAAACACGTTTTTATGATCGGATATTTTCATAGAGACAAATAATTATTAGGCAGCTTGGCAACCGAAAGGTTCCCAGTTCGATCCCGGGCTCCCCCAGGATTAGTGTGGAACTGCTCCTGATGAGCAGGTTGGTGCCTTGCATGGTTTCCTCTGACATCTGTGTATGAATGTGTGTGTGAATGGGTGAATGTAATGCACAATCTATGTAAAGCGCCTTGGATAAAGGCACTATAGTAAAGTAAATAGTACATAGTAAAGTACAGTAAATGCACTATTTACGAATTGTAGTGGACTAAAAAGTACAATATTTATCTGAGGTGTAGTGGAGTTCAAGCATAAATTGGGCATAGACAAGTACAGTAAAATGTCTACAGTAGAGTAAAAGTACTCAGATACTTCCCAGCATTACAGTTTGTTGAACAAACAGCCTGGGGGCGGGGAGGTGGAGAGTCCCAACGGACCGTCATCTCAACAGCTCTGATTACAATCTCACACCAGGACACGTGTTTATTACACACACTTCAGCCTGATCTACAAGCTCACAGCTTGGGTTTAGAGCAGGGGTCTTCAACGTTTTCAGGCCGAGGACCCCCTTAACCGAGAGAGATGTGAAGCAGGGACCCCCTCTACATATTGTAGAAATGCGTTGTGCAGATTTTCATCCACTTGTTTGACAGCACTGTCCATCAGTCTATGTTGGATTTGTTGCGACCGTCAGGTCGCAGTTACTATCAAAACCTCCACCGGCTGTCAGTCAGTCAGTCCGTCAGTCAGTCTGTTAGTCACACTTTTGCCCTGCTCATATCTCCGCAACCGTTGCCCCAATCCATGCCAAATTTTGCACACACACTCCTTGCCTGCCAAACTACAACCTCCATCAATTCACATGGCCCTCTTCTAGCGCCACCATGAGTCAGATTTTTGCTAAACTCATTTTTGGACACTGCTCCTACAAAATTTTCCCTAAAATCACGCAAATCGGTACACAGTATGTCTACACTCATGTCTTCAACATGGATCTGTCCCATTTAGCGCCACCATCAGGACGATTTTTTCAAACAGTTTTTTGGACACTGCTACTACACATTTTGCTCTAAAATCACGCTGCGACCTAACGGTCGCTTATCTCCCGATTAGGGAGTCTTACTGGTGTTAGTGTCATTTAGCCACTTAAATCGTCGATACGTAGTAAACTTGACCTTTCACTCTGCACTTGGTCTGCTCTTTTTGAACTCTACACCAAACCTCTTTGCTGAAAATAGCCGATCTACAAGCTCTCAATGCCTCGCAGCGTGAGGCGTTGAGAGCTTGTAGATCTGCTGTTTTTGGCTAAAGTTCTCCTCAGAATAGGGATGCGAGGGTTCAAAGTTTTTAATTGAAAATAATTATCCTATCACACAAGGATTTGGTGGCCTCCCTGTAGTAACTCTGAGGACCCCCTAGGGATCCCGGACCCCCTGTTGAAGACCCATGGTTTAGAGTAGACCAAGGGTTCCCAATCAAAAATGTTCAGCGAATTGGCCAATTTGGTATCAAAAAAGTCTTAAAAGTCTAAGGAATGTGCAAATATCCCCATATACTCTTACAGCAGGGGTCCGGGACCTCCAAATCTTTGTGTGATAGAAACTTTTCTCCTTTTTTTGAACCACTTGAACCCCTATAGCATCCATATTCTGAGAACTTTAGACAAAAATAGCAGATCTACAAGCTCACAACGCCTCGCGTCAAGTTTCTTTAAGTATTGACGGTTCAAATGGTTAAATATCTGAAAACACAAATGGACATGATTCAACATACTGATGATTGTTCTGTCAAACAATGAAACTATATGAAAACTATGAACAGGTTGTGGGGGTCCCTGCTTCATCTCTCTCTCAACTAAGGGGTCCTTGGCCTGAAAAAGTTGAAGACCCCTGACTTACACTGTATGTTGGATTGCTTACTGTTTTGCGTGAGAAAACAATGTTTTCAAGGGGGACCCCCCTGAGAATCCCGAACCCCCAGTTTGACAGAAAAAAAGAGGGACCCAGTACAGCTGTAACCCAGGTCCCTGGTTTTACCAAGAACAGAGTGGTTATCAGGGTATAGTAGCCAGGAGACTGAGGCTTCACACACATTTAAACACTTCCAGGCAGATGTCTTTCATAAGGCTGAATGGCTTCATAAAGGCTGCTTCCAGACCACAGCCCAGCGGCTGCTCTGTGGGGGAGCAGCCACAGATAGGAGTTCACTTATTAGCACCGCCATAAAAACTAACTGGAAAACATGTTTGTGTTGCAGGCTTTTATCTAAGCACTTAAAACCCCTTTATTATGGACCCATGCAACGACGCGTGATTTGGAAATTGGAATCGAGTTCTGGGCAAACCCCGGGGCAAACCCCGCCCATGGAAGCTTTTGATTGGCTGAACTGGAGATGGGGAGCGCTCCTTTTTGTTCACTTGGACCGCACGGAGGTGCGACCACCTAAACCTAACCCTAACTCTAACCCTAACCTTAACCTCGGTAAAACTATGCCTAAACTTAACCCTAACCCTAACCTCAGTAAAACTAACCCTAACCCTAACCTAACCCTAACCCAACCTCAGTGAAACTAACGCTGGTGAGTAACTAACCCTGCCGACGGGCGTGAAAACAAATGGCTCCGCCCAGAACTCATGTGCGATTCCAAATCAGGCGTCAAGGACTGCTATGAGCTTGAGGCGGTACTAGGCAGATCATCCAGGACATACAGTACATCATCCCAACTAGGGCTGTCACAATTATTACATAATCGTCTAATCGTGATTTTTTTTGACATAATCGTGATTATTTTTCATAATCGTCATAATCATTTCCATGTTGAAAAATGTTTATATATATTTCTTGAATGTAAAAAATAGTGGAAATAGCAGATCTACAGCATGTAGATCGGCTATTTCCACTATCAATGTTATTTTTTAAGTAGTAAGTTGTCAAATATGTCAGTAATGTATTTGTATATTTAGGTTATGTGTCGTATCTACCATATGAAACTTCAAAGCCTAAAAGCCAAACAGAAATGTAATTATCAACGACAAATACACAATTAAATCGTTAATCGCCAATTATTTGAGTGACAATTAATCGTCATGTAAAATGTCATATCGTGACAGCCCTAATCCCAACCACAAGCTGTTCACCACACAACCCCTCCTACGACCATGACCATACAAGGAGGTCTACCGTAGTATCAAGGGCAACACCACCACCAGGTTTATAGTGGATTATATTTGAAGTTTCTGCCTTGTGTGTCTTTTTTGCACTTTATGTAAACTCTCATGCACATACTGTAGGGTACTAGCTATACGTATTGTATTAGTAACAAAAAAGTAAGACTGCAGCTTTGAATACCATGGAGGAAAGAGAGAGAGACACAGACAGACAGAGAGAGAGTAAAGGTGGGGGCTAGGGATGAGACGATAAGCGATATTATCGTTTATCATGATAAAAAAATGCAAACCTCGGTTCGAAGTGAAGCGGTGAATTTGTATTCTTTTTTTTTTTATATAATCAAATTCTTTATTGAGTTTACACAAGAAAATGAGTGACAGAAAAGTATTAATATACATAATATACAAACTGCAATAAAACAAATTAAAGACATCAAACGGAAACAAGAACAAAAAGAAAAATACAAACAAACAAAAATACGGGCGGGCGAATAGCACAATACAATATTCATACAGTTATCCATACTTATCCATACACAGTCAATTATTCAGAGTGGTATCATCTCCACACAAGGGGCAAATTAAAAGGTAAATTGAAGGAGTACAGCTGGGGCTTTCCAAACCAGGTCATCACTTCCATTATAAATCAGTGTAGCTAGATCTTTGGGCAAATAGTTTATTAGCGGCTGCCAAATATTTAGAAAGTGAATTTGTATTCTATGTGTCCTAGATCTATACATTCTGTGATCTATACTTTCTATGTGCTTTAGTTCTAGTAGTTCTGAATGAATGAATGATTTTGTCTGGAGAGCCAAATTGTCATGTGAAGCTTGGCCAATCCTCAATTCTTCATTCAACTAACCAATCACAGCGCAGAAATGCACTGGACAGGTACGGGACAGACAAGGGACAGACAAAGCCACACCTTGGAAGCGGCTTTCACCGCTTCAAAAACACTCACGATAATCGTATCGTGGAGATTTAATTCATCGTGATATCGTCCTCCGTCATGCACTGGGATCAATTCATGTTTGATTGCCGAGCTGCATATCCGGATGGTACCACTTAAACCCTCTATAATTGGTAAAAGGTACTTATAATATACGTACTTGATACAGTCTTTTCTCTCAAATGTCTTTGCCAAAAAATAGCCTATCTACAAGCTCTTGTAGATCTGCTATTGTTTGGCAAATGTTCCAGCCCACAATAATGGATTTTGATTATCGCGATAATATCGTAAATCACGATTTCTTTCGTCACGATAATCGTGATATGACATTTTCGTATCGTGCCATCCCTAGTGGAAGCACTATGATTCCTGTTTAACCCATTTAGGCCTGGAATTATTGAATGCTTTAACCAGTGAAAAATAGCAGATCTACAAGCTCACATCGCGGCACCGAGTGCCGCGCTGCGAGCTTGTAGATCTGCTATTTTTGAAAAAGTCGTGAAAATGTGTGCAAATCTTTGAATAATATGTATTTTCAAAGCGAACGTTTGTAACTCAAATTTTGCTTCTGGGTGGTCCCTGGAACTAGATATTTTGAGATGGGGGTCTGTGGCCTAATAAATATCATTTTGGTGGTCCTTCACATGAAAAGGTTTGAGAACCACTGACATAGTAGTCTCTCAAGAACAGACTAACTGAGCTCCAGGTATAAAGGACTTTTTCTTTGACGATGGCTGGCCAGATTGCTGACATAGAAACATAGGGTTTTTCAAAAAATCTTAGAAGGATTCAAAAGACACTTCGGGTCGAAATTCTAATTTTCACGATTTTTCAAAAATAGCAGATCTACAAGCTCGCAGCAAGCTTGTATATCTGCTATTTTTCAATAGTTAAAGTATAAAATAATGACACTCAATAATGTGTACCCGTTCTATGTCATTATTTGTGTGCTGAGCAGGCAGCTTCACAGACAGTCGTCAATAGCATCAACGCTCACTGACTCACTCCTCTATTCACAATCAATGAACGCAGAGCAGAGCGCTGGCAGAGACAGCCTGTAGTTGTACCTCCACCTCTTCATCAGTAAAATACACAGAGACAGCCTGTAGTTGTACGTCCATCTCTACAGCAGTACAACACTGACAGAGACAGCCTGTAGTTGTACGTCCATCTCTACAGCAGTACAACACTGACAGAGACAGCCTGTAGTTGTACCTCCATCTCCACAGCAGTAAAACACTGACAGAGACAGCCTGTAGTTGTACCTCCATCTCCACAGCAGTAAAACACTGACAGAGACAGCCTGTAGTTGTACCTCCACAGCAGTACAACACTGGCAGAGACAGCCTGTAGTTGTACCACCACAGCAGTACAACACTGACAGAGACAGCCTGTAGTTGTACCTCCACCTCTACAGCAGTAAAACACTGACAGAGACAGCCTGTGGTTGTACCTCCACAGCAGTACAACACTGACAGAGACAGCCTGTAGTTGTACCTCCACAGCAGTACAACACTGGCAGAGACAGCCTGTAGTTGTACCACCACAGCAGTACAACACTGACAGAGACAGCCTGTAGTTGTACCTCCACCTCCACAGCAGTAAAACACTGGCAGAGTGGTCCCTGGAACTAGATATTTTGAGATGGGGGTCTGTGGCCTAATAAATATCATTTTGGTGGTCCTTCACATGAAAAGGTTTGAGAACCACTGACATAGTAGTCTCTCAAGAACAGACTAACTGAGCTCCAGGTATAAAGGACTTTTTCTTTGACGATGGCTGGCCAGATTGCTGACATAGAAACATAGGGTTTTTCAAAAAATCTTAGAAGGATTCAAAAGACACTTCGGGTCGAAATTCTAATTTTCACGATTTTTCAAAAATAGCAGATCTACAAGCTCGCAGCAAGCTTGTATATCTGCTATTTTTCAATAGTTAAAATATAAAATAATGACACTCAATAATGTGTACCCGTTCTATGTCATTATTTGTGTGCTGAGCAGGCAGCTTCACAGACAGTCGTCAATAGCATCAACGCTCACTGACTCACTCCTCTATTCACAATCAATGAACGCAGAGCAGAGCGCTGGCAGAGACAGCCTGTAGTTGTACCTCCACCTCTTCATCAGTAAAATACACAGAGACAGCCTGTAGTTGTACGTCCATCTCTACAGCAGTACAACACTGACAGAGACAGCCTGTAGTTGTACGTCCATCTCTACAGCAGTACAACACTGACAGAGACAGCCTGTAGTTGTACCTCCATCTCCACAGCAGTAAAACACTGACAGAGACAGCCTGTAGTTGTACCTCCATCTCCACAGCAGTAAAACACTGACAGAGACGGCCTGTAGTTGTACCTCCACAGCAGTACAACACTGGCAGAGACAGCCTGTAGTTGTACCACCACAGCAGTACAACACTGACAGAGACAGCCTGTAGTTGTACCTCCACCTCTACAGCAGTAAAACACTGACAGAGACAGCCTGTGGTTGTACCTCCACAGCAGTACAACACTGACAGAGACAGCCTGTAGTTGTACCTCCACAGCAGTACAACACTGGCAGAGACAGCCTGTAGTTGTACCACCACAGCAGTACAACACTGACAGAGACAGCCTGTAGTTGTACCTCCACCTCCACAGCAGTAAAACACTGGCAGAGACAGCCTGTAGTTGTACCTCCATCTCTACGGCAGTAAAACACTGACAGAGACAGCCTGTAGTTGTACCTCCATCACTACAAAAGTAAAACACTGCCAGGGACAGCCTTTAGTTGTACCTCCATCTCCACAGCAGTAAAACACTGACAGAGACAGCCTGTAGTTGTACCTTCACCTCTTCATCAGTAAAATACACAGAGACAGTCTGTAGTTGTACCTCCACCTCTACAGCAGTAAAACACTGGCAGAGACAGCCTGTGGTTGTACCTCCACCTCTACAGCAGTAAACGCACAGAGACAGCCTGTGGTTGTACCTCCACCTCCACAGCAGTAAATAACAGAGACAGCCTGTAGTTGTACCTCCACCTCCACAGCAGTAAAACACTGACAGAGACAGCCTGTGGTTGTACCTCCACCTCTACAGCAGTAAAACACTGGCAGAGACAGCCTGTAGTTGTACGTTCATCACTACGGCAGTAAAACACTGACAGAGACAGGCTGTAGTTGTACCTCCATCTCTACAGCAGCAAAACACTGGCAGAGACAGCCTGTAGTTGTACCTCCATCTCCACAGCAGTAAAACACTGGCAGAGACAGCCTGTAGTTGTACGTTCATCTCCACAGCAGTAAAACACTGACAGAGGCAGCCTGTGGTTGTACCTCTACATCAGTAAAACACTGACAGAGACAGCCTGTGGTTGTACCTCCACCTCTTCATAAGTAAAACACACAGAGACAGCCTGTGGTTGTACCACCATCTCTACAGCAGTAAAACACTGGCAGAGACAGCCTGTAGTTGTACGTTCATCACTACGGTAGTAAAACACTGGCAGAGACAGCCTGTGGTTGTACCTCCATCTCCACAGCAGTAAAACACTGGCAGAGACAGGCTGTAGTTGTACCTCCACAGCAGTAAACCACTGGCAGAGACAGCCTTTAGTTGTACGTCCATCTCTACAGCAGTAAAAGCCTGTTTTAAATCAGACACTAGCGTACAAAAGTACCAGACCTGTTGAAGACCTGTTTGAGTTGAAACATCCTTTCTTCTCTCCAGTATTCAACAGTAAACATTAACAACCACCTCAGCCTACTGACGGAGTGCACAAGAAACTTAATGATCAGTCCTGTTGTGACATATAAGCCACAGACCCTCTTCTAGACCAGGGGTTTTCACAGGGCACCCCTGTAAATAACTTTTTCATCCAAGTCACCCTGAATTCAAAAAATGGAAGTGTTCCACAATAGATGCCTCAGACGAATATGCCAGATCTTTTGACCAAATCAAATTTCAAACAATGAACAGGGAGCCGGAGCATCACCAAGGAAATAACACACAGACGCCTGAGATGGCAAGGGTTATGTGCTTAGAATGGAGCAGGACCACATCACAAAGGTGGCCTTAAGATGGAAGGCCCAAAACCACCTGGCGCAGGACTGTGACACAAGAGCTGGAACAGATGAACCTGTCATGGGGAGAGGCGCAACATGCTGCCAGGGATCGAATGCAATGGAGATCGTTCACTGAAGCTGTATGTCCCATAGGGGACGAAGAGGAGTAAGTAAGTACCCTGAATTCAACTGTTGTATCATATATCACATTACACTACGTAAAGTATGCATCTTTCCACCTGAGATATGATATGTCACATCGAAATATCCGTTTCCATTAGAACAGATCGAAAATAACTTTTATACGACCACAGGCCCTGATTTGATACCATGTTGTAACTCTACGCTGTAAAAAGATCTTAATGTTTATTTAACTCTCTGGCAACCTTACTGGGGCCCACCACTGGGGCTGTGAGGATATCTGCAAGTGGATCCCCAAATAATTGGCAATGTTTGTGATAACATAACCGATTGGATGATTGTTAACCCTACAAGGCCCGAATTAATTTCTACTGGCCCAAAAAAAAATCAGATGGTGTTGTAGGAGTCCTAATCACAGGAAAATGTAATGTTAAAACATTAATAATGTTTTTGTAAGGTTTTATAGCCATGAATCATAAATCATAAATCATGCTCTAATTTGCATTTTGGGGATATTTTTCACAATAATAACATATGTATATGTTCTAGACATTCTAATGATCACGAAAAACAATATTACAGGCATTTTACTTAAGTTTTAGTGAGGAATAGCTTCAGTTAAAAAGTGAGATGTTGTTCTTCCAGACGCTGGAATTTCAACTTCTCTGGGAGGTGTGAATGTCATTCTCTGTGGGGGGTATTTATATGCAAATATCGTGGCCAATGGCATTGTAATACTAAACAATCGGATTTAATGGTGGTGATAATGTGAAAAAAGAACAGGAAAACTAATTATAACATTTTTTTTTAAATGATTTAAAAAAACGTTGCCAAAAAGCAACGCTGGGTTTTGCAGGGTTAAAAAAAAAAAGAAAAAAGAAAAAAAAAAAAAAAAAGATAAACGAAACAAGCCCTGGTCCTTCCTATCTGCCCTCCAGTGTCCCAGGCCGGCCTCGGAGCATTCTTCCCCCATCTGGAGCTCCGTCTACAAGGCTAACCATCATCTCCTCCCAGAGGACATTAATGGGAGCCGCATGTTCAGAAAAAAAACAAGAAGAAAAAAGTTAAATCCTAGAAAAGAGAGAAAAAAGGATTGTAAAATCCCACGGATGTGCAGTGCTCAGTTCAGACCCAGACAGATGATAGTCAAACAGGCCTTCATCTCTTCAGCCTGTTGGTACTAAAGTACTTGCATCCTCATCATCTATTACTGGCATAAAGAAAGAGGGCTTCCACAATCATTTTCCTGCAGATCATTGGGAAGCTGACTTTGTTTCTATATAGATAATGACATTGCTGTCTTAGTTTGGTGGTAAGATCGGAAATAATGATGTTTATAAATGTAAGGTTTTCATCCAGCCAGATACCAAGACACCTTGTCAAAACCTCATTTGTCCACCTCAAAAACATAGCCAGACTCCGTCCCACACTCACCCTTCCAGATGCTGAAAAGCTTGTCCACGCCTTTATCTCCTCAAGGCTTGACTACTGTAACGCACTTCTCATCGGGATCCCTGGCAAAAGCATCCAGAGGCTTCAATACATCCAGAGCAGTGCTGCCAGGGTCCTGATGAGAGTGCGGAAATATGACCATATCACACCCATACTCCATTCCCTTCACTGGCTCCCCGTCTCCTCCAGGACTGAACTCAAGGTCTGCCTCCTCACCCACCAATGCATCCACGGCAACGCTCCCCCCTACCTCAAAGAACTCATTGAACCCCCAACCTCCACACGCTCCCTCCGCTCTGGTCACAAGAACTCACTGAAAGGAAAAAAGACTAACTTACGTACTATGGGGGACCGGGCTTTTTGCTCAGCTGCTCCTCTGCTGTGGAATGCCCTCCCTGACCACCTTAGAGCACCACAGTCAGTTGACGCTTTTAAAAGGGGACTTAAGACGTTTCTTTTTAATAAGGCATTTTCCTAGCTGGTCCTTATGGATGCCCTTTGTGCTTTTAATTCTTATTTTTTGTTGACCAAATGTGCTTTTAAATCTTCCCTGAAATGTGTTTTATAGGTGCACTGTTCTTAATTCATGGATGTAACAGTTTTTACCATGCTAGTTATTTTTTTATAATTCTTTTGCTGGCTTTGTTTTGCCATTTTAATGTAGCACTTTGAGATTCGTTATAAATAAAATGTATTATTATTATTATTATTAAGATATTTATATTCAGTGACTCTGTCAATGGAGGATCTACTAGAACTGTCAATATGTAGAGAGTCTTTATTTATAGTTTTGGCTTTCGAAAATAGCATACAATGTTGTCTTGCTTGAGTTCATTCTTCTGGCCAGAGACGGCCATGCAGCCTGGACTTTCCGGAGGGCCAATGCGAGCCACCACCACGCGGATCAGCCCCGGGGCGTGCTCTGGACAGTTGCGTCCAGGGCAGAAAAAGTATTTCTGGTAGCGAGCGGAGGGACTTGGGCTAAACTGCGATGGGGACGGGATCTACGATGGGATTCTTTGCCGTGCTTTGCCCGAACAACTTTGGTCCAGGGGTCCGGAGTGGAACTAGACGTGGGTTCCAACTTGGGTTTTGTACCCTTGAGACCCCACCGGACGGAGGCATCCAGCCGCGGGGCGTTTGGTGCCAGCTGGACCCTCGCAGCTGGAGCAGTCGCGTCCAACTTGACCTCGGTGACGGAAACACACTTGGGCAGCCTCCGCGCCACAGCGACATTCTTATGTATTCTGTTGTTGTTGGTTGCCATGGCTGCCAGTTCACACCTGATGTTGTGTGGGAGTCCAGACTTCACCAGATTGTACTGAATAACCGCTACCTTACACAGCGTTTTGAGACTAGGACTCAAGTCTAAGATCAACAGCTCATTAGTGGGCGTGGTGACTCTGCTTGTGTATCCTCCAAAGAGGATGACACGATCTCCCACCATGCAACAGCACATACCATACATACCTTTCCCCTTGGGCTCAACCTTCTTCCAGGAGAAGGTCTCTGGACTGTACTTCCACAGATCATTGAAGATCGGGAGATTGACGTTCCAGCCACCGAATATGTACAGCTGTCCATTGTAGGTAAAGGCTGAATGATAACCACGTTCTTCTGGAAGAAGCTGTGCTGAAGGTGTGCTCAGCCAGCAGTTGGTCTCTGTGTCAAACACTCTGATGGTGTTGTAGTACTCATGAACCCACCGGCCCTCATGACCCCACCGGCCCCCTTGGCCCCCAAATACAAACATCTTTGTCCCGATGAAGGTGGCAGAGTGAGCATATGAATCAGGAGGAGGAGTGTCTCCGGTGTTAATTACAGACCAGACCATTGTGCTGGTGTCTAACTTCTGTATGTCATTATAGATAGATAGATAACATGTGTCACGCTGGATCAATCCTCCATGGATAAACATGACCTTCCCCAACACACAGGCCGAGTGGTGGCCCCTCCCCCTTGGAGTCCCAGAAACCATGGGTTTGAACCATCGGTGCATGGCGCCGACATCAAATCCATAAAGATCTTTGTAGTACTTCTCTCTACAGAATCCTCCCCAGATGTAAACTGTATCTCCTACCAACACAGCTGTGTGTCCCCAGCGCCTGGAGGGAACCTCAGGGTGAAGTTCTCCTCTCTCGGGTTTCACTGGAGGCAACTTGTTCCAGCATAAAGACAATGTGTTGAAGACATGCACATCCATCTGACCCACGTTGTTGTAGGTCCCTCCATCACAGTAGCCTCCGAAGGAATAGAGTTTGTTCCTCACTGCTACTGCAGCATGATAGACTCGCTCTGGTCCTCCTGCTTTGGAAACGGTCCAACTGAACATCACGCTTTCTGTCTGTATGTCCGCCTGACGGTCTGTTAGTCTGTCTGTCCGTCTGTCTGTCCGTCGCAGCTCCATCGTCTTATATATTCATTCTGGTGTGAAATCAAACGCAACACAAACCGTAACCCTAGCAACAGACCTAACACTTGTTCTTATTGAAATAATTAAAATCAACACTCTTCTAGTGGAAGGGTAGACTCTGCCGTAGTAGAGACTGCAGGTTGATCCATCGAGCACTGATCATTTCCGGTTGCCGTTGTCATCTGCCGTTGCAGTGCAAAGCTTAAATAGCCCAATAAGCCGCTGCATGGGTCCTTTGTCAAGGCCAGAAAGTAGTTGTTTTTGCCACTCATGCGTTCCTGCATAACTTCTATTATCATTTCTATGCATTTGATGAATAATGACGTTGTGTTGTCCTCGTTTATTGTAAATCACTCTGGATTAAGAGCGTCTGATAAATGCCCTAAATTGTAAATTATGATTTGCAATAAAGGCAGTGGTCATGGCGTAAAGCTTGACGTATATACTTTGTCTTGTAGGATGGCGTCACACCTCACAAACAGGCTCTCCAATGTTGGCTGTGTGCTCCCCATGACTTTCTAAACTACATCTGGGTTGAGGCCGGAAAAAGTTAAATGGCCAAAAATCACCGGATCTTCGTCACAGCTTTTCAAAATAAGAGCGGCCGCCTATGAGAGAAAATGCTGGCACCAGCGCCCCCTTCAGCCCTCCAGAAGAAGGGCACTAAATTAACCTGACTGCGCCAGATGGTGGCAGGCCCGGGCCGGACGAATCAGCGGCAGCTACGGGCGGGCTCTGAGCGGCTCTGAGCCAATAGAGTCTGACTGCAGACCACGTGGAAACCCAGGAGGCGGATTCTGGGTGTAACGTCATGCAGACAGGCCAATATAAGTGGTTGGAGTTGGCACTCCCAGACTGTGATAGAGAGGGCCCCATCCAATCACCTGCTAAAGAATTGGACAGTGACGATATATCCCCTCTGAGGTGAGGAGGTGGGTACAGTGCCGACCAGGATGAGGGGGGTGGCATGAGGGGATGCGTTCCGGTTAGGGTTGGGGACAGTAACCGCCGTACCGCCGTAAACCGAGGTCTACCGCGGTGTCAGTGTGCTTACCGCGGTAAAAAAAGACAAAAAAAAAGGATATTCTTCATTGGAAAACAAGCGAGTTTTAAAACAGGGGAGAAGCGAGGACCGCATGCGCTCCATGCCGCTCTGCTCTGGGCCGTGTACCACAGGTTTGGAAGCCACATACGTCACTCGTAGACACAGACAGTCAGACCTACACAGGGCAGCACAGCAGCCTCGTAGAGGAGTACAGAGCAGCGTAAACTTTCTCTGTGATCCACACGACACAAGGATGTTAACTTGATACATACCTTGTGTTGTGGCATATCTTTGCCAGACCCATGAAATGGGTATGGCCTACATAAGCAAATGTCTGTCGGTCCGGGTTTTCTATATAAAGGGTATATATGATGATGACATGATGATGACATGCCTACAAAAGGCATGATGTCATAAATGATGATGACAGACAGGGGGTCTGGCACAACCAGGTTGACCTGGTCTAGTTTTTTATTCATACGGATTACTGGCGGAGCGCGGGCCGCGTGGACTAAAACCGAAAATGAAACTATTTTACTTTTTCCACCGCGTCGCGCGTTGTGCCCCGTCCGGCGGCGCGTCGGCGATTTTATAACCTTTTCTGTCAAGTCTTGTAACTAAAACCTGTATCAGCACTCAATCACTGCGTTTTGAGACGTGAGTTTACCATAAAGTAATGGAGTTTACAGAATCACTGTAGCCTACACGATCCTGACTACCCGTCTCTCTCTTCTGGTTTGCTCACACACAGCTGTGCGAAAAGTACGGAGCCTACGTTACTATGGTAACCCGACAGTGCAGATCTAAAAGCTCAGAACGCGTCGCGGATGCGATGTGTTGTGAGCTTGTAGATCTGCTCCTTTCAAAGCCAGACCCGCTGTGCTGTACGGAGAAATATAACTCGGGCAGTCAGGCTGTGGAGAGCCGACTTTTGGGAAGACGATTGCAATATTTTGGCTTATCGCCAAACCTTAATTAATATATACGGGGGTGCGGTAATTACCGCAATACCGGCGGTAAATGGGAAGACGGTAATCGCGGTAACAAAATGTCGATACCGACCCAGCCCTAGTTCCGGTTGCCAAGCGTCCCCTCTACCTCCTGAGCCACTGCCTCCTGTGTTTTACTCTAAAGTAAAACACAGACGGGAGTTTTCTCATCTATAAATACAGGCTCCATAATAAACCCTGTGATAATGGAAGGGTCACACAGGTCAGCTATGTAAAACACTGACAGAGACAGCCTGTGGTTGTACCTCTACATCAGTAAAACACTGGCAGAGTCAGGCTGTAGTTGTACCTCCACCTCCACAGCAGTAAAAAACTGGCAGAGACAGGCTGTAGTTGTACCTCCACCTCCACAGCAGTAAAACACTGGCAGAGACAGCCTGTAGTTGTACCTCCACAGCCCTACATCAGTAAAACACTGGCAGAGTCAGGCTGTAGTTGTACCTCCACCTCCACAGCAGTAAAACACTGGCAGAGACAGGCTGTAGTTGTACCTCCACCTCCACAGCACTAAAACACTGGCAGAGACATCCTGTGGTTGTACGTCCATCTCTACAGCAGTAAAAGCCTGTTTTAAATCAGACACTAGCATACAAAAGTACCAGACCTGTTGAAGACCTGTTTGAGTTGAAACATCCTTTCTTCTCTCCAGTATTCAACAGTAAACATTAACAACCACCTCAGCCTACTGACAGAGTGCACAAGAAACTTAATGATCAGTCCTGTTGTGACATATAAGCCACAGACCCTCTTCTAGACCAGTGGTCCTCAACCTTTTCAAGCCGTGACCCCCAAAATAATCATATTTTAACTGGGGACCCCCGCACAAGCACTTGGAATTGTAGGAGTTGGCATTACATTTGGTTTGACTCGATCATTGTGAAAATAGCAGATCTACATGCTCACAACGCCTCGCGTTGCGAGGCGTTGTGAGCATGTAGATCGGCTATTTTCACAATTTCAGCCTCTAATATTTGACAATTTGACCAATGCTTGACCAGAGGTACTAAAAAGGTCTTTAAAGTTCTTAAATTGTCACTTTAAATATGTGCAGATACCCTCTATACACTTCAACTTTATGTTGGTTTGTTTACTGTTGAGTGAGAAAACACTGTTCACATTTAGCTTAACATCTGGGGACCCCCCAAAATAATTTGGGGACCCCTCTGGGGGTCCCGACCCACAGGTTGAGAACCACTGTTCTAGACCAGGGGTTTTCACAGGGCACCCCTGTAAATAACCTTTTCATCCAAGGAACCCTGAATTCAAAAAATGGAAGTGTTCCACAATGGATGCCTCAGACGAATATGCCAGATCTTTTGGCCAAATCAAATTTCAAACAATGAACAGGGAGCCGGAGCATCACCAAGGAAATAACACACAGACGCCTGAGATGGCTAGGGTTATGTGCTTAGAATGGAGCAGGACCACATCACAAAGGTGGCCTTAAGATGGACCCCGCCAGGCAAAAGAAAACCTGGAAGGCCCAAAACCACCTGGCGCAGGACTGTGACACAAGAGCTGGAACAGATGAACCTGTCATGGGGAGAGGCGCAACATGCTGCCAGGGATCGAATGCAATGGAGATCGCTCATTGAAGCTGTATGTCCCATAGGGGACGAAGAGAAGTAAGTAAGTAAGTACCCTGAATTCAACTGTTATATCATATTACACTACGTAAAGTATGCATCTTTCCACCTGAGATATGATATGTCACATGGAAATATCCATTTCCATTAGAACAGATTGAAAATAACTTTTATACGACCACAGGCCCTGATTTGATACCATGTTGTAACTCTACGCTGTAAAAAGATCTTAAAGTGATCCCTGACTAATACGACAAATATGCCTTAATACATTATAATTGTTCTCTATAACTACAATGTAAAATTAAAAACACCTCAATTATTTTATTTCTTCTAGAAATAGCTAATCTTTCACTCAATAGGGGAAATGCCCGTCGCAAGTTGATGATGTCATAAATGTCAAGTGTGATCTATCCCTATGGAATTAATGGCATGCATGTGAAAATAAAAACAAACTTAATACTTCCTATGGTTAATATGAGCATCAAATCAATATTTCAAATGTGTTTGTGTTTTTCTTTTTTTTGCACATGCATGCCATAAAAATGACACATGACATTTATGACATCATCAACTTGCGACAGGCATTTCCCCTACTGGGTGAAAGATTTGCTATTTCTAGAAGAAATAACATATTTAAGGTCTTTTTAATTGTACATTGTAGTTATAGAGGAGAATTATAATGTTTTAACCCATTCAGGCCGGGAACACATTTTGCTGTTTGGGAGGGGCTTACAGTACATGTACAGTATGTAGCAACATATTTGTTTTGTAGGCTAATTTCTGATTTAGCCCTATTCTATAGGTTAGGCCTAAGACATATTTGTCGTATTAGTCAGGGATCACTTGTTCATTTAACCCTCTGGCAACCTTACTGGGGCCCACCACTGGGGCTGTGAGGATCCCCAAATAATTGGCAATGTTTGTGATAACATAACCGATTGGATGATTGTTTTAAAAAATAAATGTAAAAAAAAAGAAAGAAAAAAAAAAGATAAAAGAAACAAGCCCTGATCCTTCCTATGTGCCCTCCAGTGTCCCAGGCCGGCCTCGGAGCATTCTTCCCCCATCTGGAGCTCCGTCTACAAGGCTAACCATCATCTCCTCCCAGAGGACATTAATGGGAGCCGCATGTTCAGAAAAAAAACAAGAAGAAAAAAGTTAAATCCTGGAAAAGAGAGAAAAAAGGATTGTAAAATCCCACGGATGTGCAGTGCTCAGTTCAGACCCAGCCAGATGATCTCTTCAGCCTGTTGGTACTACAGTACTTGCATCCTCATAATCTATTACTGGCATAAAGAGGGCTTCCACAATCCTTTTCCTGCAGATCATTGGGAAGCTGACTTTGTTTCTATATAGATAATGACATTGCTGTCTTAGTTTGGTGGTAAGATCGGAAATAATGATGTTTATAAATGTAAGGTTTTCATCCAGCCAGATACCAAGACACCTTGTCAAAACCTCATTTGTCCACCTCAAAAACATAGCCAGACTCCGTCCCACACTCACCCTTCCAGATGCTGAAAAGCTTGTCCACGCCTTTATCTCCTCAAGGCTTGACTACTGTAACGCACTTCTCATCGGGATCCCTGGCAAAAGCATCCAGAGGCTTCAATACATCCAGAACAGTGCTGCCAGGGTCCTGATGAGAGTGCGGAAATATGACCATATCACACCCATACTCCATTCCCTTCACTGGCTCCCCGTCTCCTCCAGGATTGAATTCAAGGTCTGCCTCCTCACCCACCAATGCATCCACGGCAACGCTCCCCCCTACCTCAAAGAACTCATTGAACCCCCAACCTCCACACGCTCCCTCCGCTCTGGTCACAAGAACTCACTGAAAGGAAAAAAGACTAACTTATGTACTATGGGGGACCGGGCTTTTTGCTCAGCTGCTCCTCTGCTGTGGAATGCCCTCCCTGACCACCTTAGAGCACCACAGTCAGTTGACGCTTTTAAAAGGGGACTTAAGACGTTTCTTTTTAATAAGGCATTTTCCTAGATGGTCCTTATGGATGCCCTTTGTGCTTTTAATTATTATTTTTTGTTGACCAAATGTGCTTTTAAATCTTCCCTGAGATGTGTTTTATAGGTGCACTGTTCTTAATCCATGGATTTAACAGTTTTTACCATGCTAGTTCTTTTTTTATAATTCTTTTGCTGGCTTTGTTTTGCCATTTTAATGTAGCACTTTGAGATTCGTTATAAATAAAATGTATTATTATTATTATTATTATTAAGATATTTATATTCAGTGACTCTGTCAATGGAGGATCTACTAAAACTGTCAATATGTAGAGAGTCTTCATTTATAGTTTTGGCTTTTGAAAATAGCATACAATTTTGTCTTGCTTGAGTTCATTCTTCTGGCCAGAGGCGGCCAGCCTGGACTTTCCGGAGGGCCAATGCGAGCCACCACCACGCGGATCAGCCCCGGGGGGTGCTCTGGACAGTTGCGTCCAGGGCAGAAAAAGTATTTCTGGTAGCGAGCGGAGGGAGTGGGGCTAAACTGTAATGGGGACGGGATCTACGATGGGATTCTTTGCCGTGCTTTGCCCGAACAACTTTGGTCCAGGGGTCCGGAGTGGAACTAGACGTGGGTTCCAACTTGGGTTTTGTACCCTTGAGACCCCACCGGACGGAGGCATCCAGCCGCGGGGCGTTTGGTGCCAGCTGGACCCTCGCAGCTGGAGCAGTCGCGTCCAACTTGACCTCGGTGACGGAAACACACTTGGGCAGCCTCCGCGCCACAGCGACATTCTTATGTATTCTGTTGTTGTTGGTTGCCGCGGCTGCCAGTTCACACCTGATGTTGTGTGGGAGTCCAGACTTCACCAGATTGTACTGAATAACCGCTACCTTACACAGTGTCTTGAGACTAGGACTCAAGTCTAAGATCAACAGCTCATTAGTGGGCGTGGTGACTCTGCTTGTGTATCCTCCAAAGAGGATGACACGATCTCCCACCATGCAACAGGACATACCATACATACCTTTCCCCTTGGGCTCAACCTGCTTCCAGGAGAAGGTCTCTGGACTGAACTTCCACAGATCATTGAAGATCGGGAGATTGACGTTCCAGCCACCGAATATGTACAGCTGTCCATTGTAGGTAAAGGCTGAATGATAACCACGTTCTTCTGGAAGAAGCTGTGCTGAAGGTGTGCTCAGCCAGCAGTTGGTCTCTGTGTCAAACACTCTGATGGTGTTGTAGTACTCATGACCCCACCGGCCCCCTTGGCCCCCAAATACAAACATCTTTGTCCCGATGAAGGTGGCAGAGTGAGCATATGAATCAGGAGGAGGAGTGTCTCCGGTGTTAATTACAGACCAGACCATTGTGCTGGTGTCTAACTTCTGTATGTGATTATAGATAGATAGATGCCATGTGTCACGCTGGATCAATCCTCCATGGATAAACATGACCTTCCCCAACACACAGGCCGAGTGGTGGCCCCTCCCCCTTGGAGTCCCAGAAACCATGGGTTTGAACCATCGGTGCATGGCGCCGACATCAAATCCATAAAGATCTTTGTAGTACGTCTCTCTACAGAATCCTCCCCAGATGTAAACTGTATCTCCTACCAACACAGCTGTGTGTCCCCAGCGCCTGGAGGGAACCTCAGGGTGAAGTTCTCCTCTCTCGGGCTTCACTGGAGGCAACTTGTTCCAGCATAAAGACACTGTGTTGAAGACATGCACATCCATCTGACCCACGTTGCTGTAGGTCCCTCCATCACAGTAGCCTCCGAAGGAATACAGTTTGTTCCTCACTGCTACAGCAGCATGATAGACTCGCTTTGGTCCTTCTGCTTTGGAAACGGTCCAACTGAACATCACGCTTTCTGGCTGTATGTCCGCCTGTCGGTCTGTTAGTCTGTCTGTCCGTCTGTCTGTCCGTCTCAGCTCCATCGTCTTATATACTCATTCTGGTATGAAATCAAACGCAACACAAACCGTAACCCTAGCAACAGACCTAACACTTGTTCTCATTGAAATAATTCAAATCAACACTCTTCTCCCCCCCCCCATGGGTCCTTTGTCAAGGCCAGAAAGTAGTTGTTTTGCCACACATGCGTTCCTGTAGGGGTGGCCGATATGGAAAAATACAATATCACAATATTTTCCCAAGCTGTATCACGATACACGATTTTATCACTTTTCACATTGGTTTTTATGGTTATTTTTCAATTGGTGGCTTCCTCATGGCCCCGCCCCCTCATCACTAGGGCCGTCACGATTATGCCATTTTACATGACCATTATTGTCACTCAAATAATTGCGATTAACAATTTAGTTTAATAGTTTTTTTTTGTCGCTGACAATTACATTTCTCTTTGGCTTTTAGGCTTTGAAGTTGCACATGGCAAATATGGCAAGCTCACATGGCAAGCTCACAGCGCGGCACCGAGTGCCGCTCTGTGAGCTTGTAGATCCACGCTGTAGTGCCACGCTGTGAGCTTGTAGATCCACGCTGTAGTGCCACGCTGTGAGTGTGTATGTCTGCTATTTTTCAATAGTTAACATTCATGGGGGGCCCGCAGTGAATCCTTGTAGCCAGGGCCCAGAATTTGGTGTGACGCCCCTGATAGTCCAGGCGTTTCGGGCAGTATTTTGATGGAATCGTGCACTTTATGAAAGAAGCATGACATTTGGCACACAGTTAGAACATGCCATGTGGAACATTTTTGGCTAAAGGGGCATCACAGATTTGTCTTGGGAAACCTGTGAGAGCCAATTAAAGTTGGGCTCTCATAGACTTTACTATAGAGTAAAATAATACAAAAAATCACACCTTGTGAACTGAGTGGTGGTCAAATAAAAGTGTGTGTCTACAGTGTGTGTGTGTGTGTGTGAGAGAGAGAGAGAGAGAGAGAGAGAGTGTTGTCTGCCTGCCCTGCTCAATAGCGCCCCTCCTTTAACGTGTGTGTGTGTGTGTGTGTGTGGTCTGTGTGTGTGGTCAGGAGAGGTATGGCAGGCGACAGACATACATACAGACACGGCCAGCCAGTAACATCTTGAAACCCAATTACAGGAGTGGCGGAGACCACCACTCATAAAAATACATATGCTTTAAGTAGCATGTAAGGGGTCAAACTAGGTGTGTTTTTTGGGATTCTGAATTCAATGCGAACATTTGTTTTGCAGGAAAAAAACATTCCTTGGGCTAAAAACGGACCCCATAAATCTATGGTTTAGTGATGAGTCATACAGTTACAGTTACAGTTTAGGCATTTAGCAGACACTTTTAATCCAAAGCGACTTACAATAAGCAGATACAAAACATCACAAGATAATATGTCAGTACATCAACAGCACTATAACAAGTGCAAATGGATATCTATCTAGAAAAAAAACACAATATAATCAAAGTTCTCGTTGATTTTCTGTAGTGCTAAGGGTTTAGGTGGAGTCTGAAGAGGTGAGATAATCATCACTTTTCAAAGTTTTGTGGCGGCCGTTTCTCGGAAAGGAATGTTTTTCGTGCAAAACAAATTCTTGCATTGGATTCAGAATCCCGAATGACACCTAGTTTGACCCCTCACATGCTACTTAAAGCATATTTATTTTTTGTATTATTTGACTCTATATAGTAAATTCTATGAGAGCAACTTTGATTGGCTCCCACAAGTTTCCCAAGACAAATCTGTGATGCCCCTATAGCCAAAAATGTTCCATAATGGCATGTTCTAACTGTGTGCCAAATTTCATGCTTCTTTCATAAAGTGCACAATGTTTGCCTGAAACGCGAGGACACAATGGAAAGAAGCCCCTGCATGGGCTCTGACTGTACTACCTGTACTGTTAATGAGCATGTTAACTCATACAGTGCCGCCGGCCACAAGGGGCGCTAGAGTGCCAGAAATTTCTCTATAGACCTTCGCTCTAGCTTCCGTCGACACTGTCCCAAGTGCCTTGGGATTTCACTCCAGCCAATGCTATGGGTGACTAGAGGAGGAAGCTAGCTGACACGTAGCCAAAATGCTAACCCATTTAGAAGCCCGATCTAAAGCTATTTCAGTCGCAAAAAAACTTTCTCTTTGGGTCTGGGAACACAATCCGCAGAAAATCCTGTCTAAAGATGTGATTTATTATTGGAGTGGGCGGCGCGATGCGGCCGCGACTACGGCCCGTGTATGGCCGAGTGTTGGCCCGGACCATGGATGGACGTCTAGACCGGGGCTTCGTTGAGGCCTCCGATTAAATAATTCATTTTATTAAATATCCCGGACTAGTTCGGGATAGGCACCCTGGAATACGTCGCGCCGCCGACAGTATAGATTGAGTTTTTTTTGGGGGGCTCTAAACTTTATTTTAAACCATTTTCAATGGAATAAATCGTCGGACCATCTAGCGTCTCTCGTTGGTAAGCGCTGGACGAGCAAGGACCACCCACGTTGCTCCAAGCAGCTTGGGGTAAGTAAAATAGCAAATAAAATATTGTATTGGATTGAAATAAAGCCGAACTTGTTCGGGATAGGCACTTATAGGGTTAATGAAGTATTCAGTCAATCAATCAATAGACACACACACACACACACGCACGCACGCACACACAAGAATGGTGTCTAACGTTATAACGACTTTCAGCAACTTGCATACAGATACATGTAGGGATGGGACGATATTATGAACATGTCATATCACGATTATTGTGACCAAAGAAACCGCGATTTACGATATTATCGCGATAATCAAAATATCCCCAACATCCAATATCCTAGGCCGAAAAGATGTGCCCAAAAAATTGCTGATCTACAAGCTCACAATGCGTCGAAACGCGACACGTTGTGAGCTTGTGGATCGGCTATTTTTTGGCAAAGAGATTTGGTAGAGTGAAAAAAAAAAGACTGTATCAAGTACATATATTATAAGTACGTTTTACCAATAGAGGGAGCCTCATACAGTAAGCAACAGTTTACTGTAGCTTACTGTAGGGGTGCAACGGTTCAGTCAGCCTGGTATGGGCTGTCCGGTTCGGGACAGGGCCATTCGGTTCAGTATACCGGTTTGGCTCAGTATTGTTGCACCCCTATGTACAAGGCGGCGGCCATAGCTGAATGGTTAGGGAGTCTGCCTGGGGAACCAGTTCCCCTGGTTGTCCCTGATTCAATTCCCGGCCAGGATAGCAATGTCGATGTGTGTCCCTGTCCGAGCAAGACTCTTAAAGGTGATACACCATGCATTTAAAAAGTATTTATGTCATACTGTTTATGTCACAAAAACGTTTTTCAAAAGGTTTGAGGCTAAATTACCACTCCTGAATAGAGAGCCTCTCATTTTTGAATGGCTCTCAGAGCATTTTCAGACATCAAAGAGTTTGACGAGTTGGCGCGCCGTGGGCATCAAACGATTTAATATGCCCTGATCCGGTCCTGGCATTTGTATTTATTCCGCTGTTGTTGTTGGTCGTCATGGCTGCCAGTTCCCAGCTGATGTTGTGTGGGAGTCCAGACCGCTCCAGGCCGTACTGAATAACTGCTAGCTTACACAGCGTCTTAAGACTAGGACTCAAGTCTAAGATCAACAGGTCAGCAGCGGGTGCACGATTCCCTTGGTATCCTCCAAAGAGAACGATACGATCCCCCACCATGCAACAGCACATACCATACATTGGACCTGGTCCTTTCCCCTTGGGCTCAACCTTCTTCCAGGAGAAGGTCTCTGGACTGTACTTCCACAGATCCTTGAAGATCGGGAGCTTGGTGTTCCAGCCACCAAATATGTACAGCTCGCCATTGTAGGTAAAGGCTGAATGATAACCACGTTCTTCTGGAAGAAGCTGTGCTGAAGGTGTGCTCAGCCAGCAGTTGGTCTCTGTGTCAAACACTCTGATGGTGTTGTAGTAGTACTCACCCCACTTGCCCCAGCCCCCAAATACAAACATCTGTGTCCCGATGATGGTGGCAGAGTGAGCATATGAATCACGTGGAGGAGTGTCTCTGGTGTTAATTACAGACCAGACCATTGTGCTGGTGTCTAACTTGTGTATGTCATTATAGCTAGATAGATAGCTAGATAGATAACGCTGGATCAATCCTCCATGGATAAACATGACCTTCCCCAACACACAGGCAGAGTGGTGGTGCCTCCCCCCTGGAGTCCCAGAAACCATGGGTTTGAACCATCTGTGCATGGCGCCGACATCAAATCCATAAAGATCATTGCAGTACGTCTCTCTACAGAATCCTCCCCAGATGTAAACTGTATCTCCTACCAACACAGCTGTGTGTCCCCAGCGCCTGGAGGGAACCTCAGGGTGAAGTTCTCCTCTCTCGGGCTTCACTGGAGGCAACTTGTTCCAGCATAAAGACACTGTGTTGAAGACATGCACATCCATCTGACCCACGTTGTTGTAGGTCCCTCCATCACAGTAGCCTCCGAAGGAATACAGTTTGTTCCTCACTGCTACAGCAGCATGATAGACTCGCTTTGGTCCTCCTGCTTTGGAAACGGTCCAACTGAACATCACGCTTTCTGGCTGTACGTCCGCCTGACGGTCTGTTAGTATGTCTGTCTGTCGGTCTGTCTGTCTGGCTGTATGTCCGTCTGACGGTCTGTTAGTATGTCTGTCCGTCTGTCTGTCCGTCGCAGCTCCATCGTCTTATATATTCATTCTGGTGTGAAATCAAACGCAACACAAACCGTAACCCTAGCAACAGACCTAACACTTGTTCTCATTGAAATAATTCCCCCCCCCCCCCCACAGCCTTCTGATTGGTGGCGTCCTTATGGTCCCGCCCCCTCATTACATGATCTGATCAGATACACTGTAGGACCGGGATGGAAATAAGCCACTGCATGGGTCCTTTGTCAAGGCCAGAAAGTAGTTGTTGCGACCGTCAGGTCGCAGTTACTGTCAAAACCTCAACCAGCTGTCCGTCTGTCAGTCAGTCTGTCTGTCTGTCACACGTCACACTTTTGCCCTGCTCATATCTCCGCAACCAATCAATTCTCACATGGCCCTCTTCTAGCGCCACCATGAGGCTGATTCTTGCAAAACACATTTTTGGACACTGCTCCTACAATTTTTGCCCTAAAATCACGCAAATCGGTACACAGTATGTCTACACTCATCTCATCAACATGGATCTGTCCCATTTAGCGCCACCTTCAGGCTGATTTTTTAAAACACATTTTTGGATACTACTCCTACAGATTTTGCCCTAAAATCACGCAAATCGCTACACAGTATGTCTACACTCATGTCATCAACATGGATCTGTCCCATATAGCGCCACCATCAGGCCGATTTTTTCAAACACATTTTTGGACACTGCTCCTACAGATTTTGCCCTAAAATCACACAAATTGGTACACAGTATGTCTACACTCATCTCATCAACATGGATCTGTCCCATATAGCACCACCATCAGGCCGGTTTTTTCAAACACATTTTTGGACACTGCTCCTACACATTTTGGCCTAAAATCACGCTGCGCTTATCTCCCGATTAGGAAGTCTTACTGGTTTTTCCACTCATGCGTTCCTGTAGGGGTGGCCGATATGGAAAAATACAATATCACGATATTTTCCCAAGCTGTATCACGATACACGATTTTATCATGATCATTGGTTTTTTTTATGGTTATTTTTCAAGTTACTTGACAAAAACTAGACTCTCTGGGTTCCTTTTGGGAGGTCTAAATTGAACTTTACAAATATGTAACTCTGACAGTATATACTGGGCGGGTTCATTTGTAAGGGGCGGGTAAAATGGCCCGCCCCTTACATCGGGTCTGTGCGAGCAATCCCAGATGGTAAAAGCAGAGCATACGCACTGCTGCCACCATCTGGCACAGTCAGGTTAGCACTAAACGGGTTAACAAAGACATAAAAAAGTTAGGATATGGAGATAAGACATTTCTGCACAACAGCAAAGATATACAATATCATTGTTGTCGGGTGGAATCCTTGTACTGCCATGTGTCCAAAACCAAATGCCATGTGTCCAAAACCAAATGCCATGTGTCCAAAACCAAATGCCATGTGTCCAAAACCAAATCCTCGTATTTATCATTTAAAAAACTAGAAGCTGGGCCGCCCGAGTCGGCGACCTGGCCAACTCGGAACAATGTAAATAGGGAATGAATGCCCCGCCCTTTAATTCAAACCCCATTATACCTGTTTTCATAGGACCCGTTTTGACCATCTGTCTGCCTGTGTCCATTTATGCCCATATATGGAGATATCTGTATCTGTCTGTCTGTCTGTCGGCGTCCATTTTATGTCCATATATGGAGATCACTGCAGTTATAGTTCTGGGTCCATTTTATGCCCATATATGGAGATATCTGTCTATCTGCGTCCATTTTATGCCCATATATGGAGTATCTGTCTGTGCCTCCAACTGTGTTGCAGACACAGTGCCGGTTCCCCCTTTAATGCAAACCTCATTATACCTGTTGTCATAGGACCCGTTTTGAACATCTGTTTGCCTGTGTCCATTTATGCCCATATATGGAGATATCTGTATCTGTCTGTCTGCGTCCATTTTATGCCCATATATGGAGATCTTTGACCATCTGTTTGCCTCTGTCCATTTATGTCCATATATGGAGATATCTGTATCTGTCTGTCTGCAATCCATTTTATGCCCATATATGGGGGCATTCATTTTATGCCCATATATGGAGAACGCGCGTGCCCGTGGGACGAACGGTTCTCGAGATACGCGGATTACATACATACATACACACTCACAGAGATTTTTTGTTGACTCATGTGGCGTACGTGATGTCAGAGCCTTTTATGAAGTGATGTCACAATGAGTCAGAGCTTTCGCCGATTTCCTCCGGAACAGCCTGATGTCAACAATCAACCCCGCATAAGGAGATTCCGAACGTTTCGCGCCGGTTCGGGAAAACCGCGCGTCGGGTCGGGTCGAGACCCGGCACTGCACTCCGTGCCGCGGCGGGGAACGCGCGTGCCGAATCTGAAGCCGGTGGGACGAACGGTTCTCGAGATACGCGGATTACATACACGCAGACAGACAGACACGCAGAGACTTCTCGCATTTATAGATAGATGATTTAAACTATAGTGAAAATAGCCGATCTACAAGCACACAACGTCTCGCGCCGTGAGACACCGTCTTATGGACGAGGCAGGGCTTCGATTTATTAGAAAACATGCAAATTGGAAACTTGGCAATACGAGGTTTCTGCTGGACAGTGACAATGGGGAATTTAAGGAGCCCGTTTCTACTACCGCAACATGAGGCGGGCTTACAGCTGCTATGACCCAATCGCTGTTGCGGTCCAAATTGTTAAGCAACAGACGTTGTAGACGCTACGTGGAAGGCTATAGCTCCTGCCGTAGTAGAGACGGCCGCGACGGCGCCAGGTTGATCTATCGAGCGCTGATCATTTCCGGTTACCGTTGTCATCTGCCGTAGCCGTACAAAGCTTAGATAGCCTGCCCTACTATATCCACCACTGAGGTGAGGAGGTGTGTGTGTGTGTGTGTGTGTGTGTGTGTGTGTGTGTGTGTGTGTGTGTGTGTGTGTGTGTGTGTGTGTGTGTGCGTGTGTGCGTGTGCGTGCGTGTGTGTCATGGGGGGACAGTGTGTGTGTGTGGGTGGCGGGCAGCAGACATGTCACACTGCATTGAGCACAGAGCGTTTAACAGTAGGACGAGAAGCAGTCTAAACAGTCTGGAGAGATGATGATGATGATGATGATGATGATGATGATGGTGATGAAGGCGGTGGGACCTGGTTAGCAGTCACAGTACAGTAGCTGGAGCACATCAGGAAGATTGGATCTAATCGCCATGTCAAGCGTTCAGATGTGGCCGGGGTGTTGCAAGGTGACACACGGCACACGCACACTATGTCCAAACATAGGTGAGACAAGTCCTGGTCTGACTATAACACAATATTATTACAATTTACAAAGTTGTCAAATTGTCAGTAACTTTGTGCACACTCATTTCCTAAAAACACATGATTTACCTGTAGATTTAAAGGACAACTTTAGTTTTTTACAACAAGGGTTCATATTTTAGATTGTAATTAAAGAAAACAAAAGATGAGTGTTGAATTGATTTCATTTACTTCTTTCTATCGTTTTAGAGATTCTTATTTCAGTGGTTGGGGCCATGCGTACAAGGCCCTTAGCCAAGGAGGTGCGGAAAATCTGGGAGTGGTGTTAGCTGGAGTATTGGTTGAGCTTCAGACGACAGTTAGCACGCTGCAGAATATAGTCAAGAGCGAGCCCACACTGTTTCGTAGGAACAGTATTTCTAGTTTATCCTTGTGCCCTTTGCTGTGCCTTTGGGCACCATGAGTTAGAAAAGCACTGTTGTCCCTGTATATAGTTAATATGGTAAATGGTGCATTAATATTAATATAGCACCTTTATCGAAGGCACTTTACATAGACTGTGCATTACATTCACCCATTCACACACACATTCATACATCGATGGCGGAGGAAACCATGCAAGGCACCAACCTGCTCACCAGGAGCAACTAGGGGTTCAGAGTCTTGCTCAAGGACACTTGGACACTAATTCTGGGGGAGCCCGGGATCGAACTGGGAACCTTCCTGTTGCCAAGCGGCTGCTCTACCTCCTGAGCCACTGCCTCCTGTGTTTTACTCTAAAGTAAAACACAGACAGGAGTTTTCTTATCTTTAAATACAGGCTCCATAATAAACCCTGTGATAATGGAAGGGCCACACAGGTCAGCCATGTACTCAGCCTATAGCCGTAGGCTGGATGTTTGTTACTACTGAGCTACTCAGCCTAAAGTACACTTCAAATCTATGTTGAGCTTGAATATATGGTTCATAGTATACATTTTCCTGCTCCAGAATGGCATATTTCTTCTCACATTGTGAGCCTGTAGATCGTCTATTTCTTGAAAATAGACGATCCCTCCATCTCTCCTAGAGAAGATCTTACAATAGATTGATGGTTTTTGAGCGGTGCTCCTGGAAGGAGCCTAGCTCCAACATCTGGCTTTGTCCGGGCCCAAAAAAATTGTCCGGGGCCCCTAAAATGTCTAGGCCTGCATCTGGCCTACATCTGGCCTACATCTCTGCACAAAGCGCTCAAACTTTGTTGTACGCCCAGGGTCACATTGACCACGCTTCGTGTGACTGACGCTTAATGAAATGAACTCGTAAATAGCACCACTCACTTCACACTTGGTGTGATTTTACATTTTTTATAAAAATGATAGCCTTCAGTACGCGTCTTCACTGAGCATATATCTATCTATCTATAAATTAGGGAAATCTATGTCTGTGTGTATGTGTGTGTGTGTGTGTGTGTGTGTGTGTGTGTGTGTGTGTGTGTGTGTGTGTGTGTGTGTGTGTGTGTGTGTGTGTGTCTGCGCTGAAGTCATCCAATGGGAAAACCCTTGAGAAAGCACATGGTGACATCGTCTGATGGGAAAACCCTTGAAGTAACACAGAGTGACGTCATCAATCGGGTGATGACGTCGTCATCATCACCATAAAAGCCAATGAGGGACCAGCATTCTTGGTGACGTCACCATCAATAAGTGTGACCTGATATAAACGTAAAGGGCGAAGTCATAATATTGAGGCATACAGTATAGAAGGGCCATAGGAGGGGGGTCGTCTATGCCAGTAGCAGCATATGCCACATGAGCATAGATGGGCATAAACAGGCATATGTCTCATAAGCTTAAGGACTGATGGATCGATGAGCTTCACATGACACTCTGACCAGACTATACCAGGTTTCACTTACTATAAAACGGGTAAAGCCGGCGCAAACCTCTAATATTACAACTTCTAGCAAAGTTTTCTTTAGTTTCAACGCAGTCACAGTGTAACGTAGGCCTACATGAGGGAGGAGGAGGAACAACAACCATACATTCCACTCCTTGATCCAAATGTCTGGCCTCATTTCCTCCTCCTCTCTCTCTCTCTCTCTCTCTCTCTCTCTCTCTCTCTCTCTCTCTCTCTCTCTCTCTCTCTCTCTCTCTCTCTCTTTCCCTCCTCATCCTTCATGGCCTGCTCTTCCTCCCCTAACTGCTTAATGGGACACAGAGTGGACACCGAGCGAGCGCCTCTCTCTCAGTCTCTGTTAAGACGGGGGTGGAAATGGCTGAGCTTTGGGCCTGGGCTGCTTGCTTGCTTCAAAAAAGAGGACGTGTGTGAAAATAAAGCAGCGATTATTTGGAAGGCTGTTTGTGGTGGGATGTAAACCAACAGGATTTTCTCCTTTTTTTGATTTACCACAAAAAAAGAAGAAAATCTCTTGTTTGTCTGAGGAGATGTCATTATAGTGAAATGGGCAGGTGGGCAGCCAACAACACATCATGGCTGCCATGTTTGGACACTTAGGCTCCAGACACGGAAAATTCCTCCTTCACTGCTATTTGTGATTACATTCCTGAATAAATCGGTCCCGTGTTTTTTTCTCTTTTTCTTTTTTTCCCTCTCTTTTTTTTGTACTACCATAGCTTACAGTGCAGTGATGTTACTAGGTTTTCAATGTAATGGGTCCCGGGACCCACAGGTGGTCATTCAAATGGGTCCCAGAAAAGTTTTATGAGCCCTCAATATAAAGTTTACGCGCGCAAAATGGCGTCGGACGCCGGTGGAATCAAAACATTGACGTTTCTATCGCCTGTTTAAGACTTTCTACGTGGATTGTATTTGTGTTAACGTAGGGTAAAGTAGGATGCTTTCACCCATGAACAATGGTGGTGTCTGTGGACATTTTTTTTTCTTTTACCGCAACGCGGTAAATTAATTTAACTCAGTGAATGCCACCCTTTATTCAAAATCTACAAAACTGGTGCCAGCCATTTTGCTTAATTTTGCCTTTTTATGGGGGCCAAAAAGGCCCAAAATCATATTTTGTACTTAAATTACATATATAAATCTATGCTTCTATCGAAAGCCACACTACCCCTCTTACAAAGGAAAACATGTATATTTATATATATATATCCTATCATTAGATTTGGGCTTCAATAGAACATGTGTAAGATGTCTTGATCATCATCATATGTGTGTGCTGTGATGGGCCCTGTGTGCAATCTGGAGTGCAATACCATTTGAAAACCACCAGAGGGTGGTCTCCTACTATCTGATCAACTAACAGAAGAAGGAAGAAGACGTCCATCTTTTTTTTGGTTTGGGCCTGTTGTTTACATTTTGGCCAGGCCTTTTAGCTAGCATGCTACACACTTCGGAACCCTGGCGATCGCGATCAAGGATAGGTAGAGAAGAATGGATGGCACCGCTGGAATCCTGAGAATTTTCTGCGTTTTTTGAGTACTTATAGTTCGTCAGGGATGCACGGGAAAGTGTATAAACGAACGTTTTAGATAACATTTAAACGGCCGGAACCAATCTTCGGCTATACCGATTTTCCGCCGGACTGTGTTACACTGGTGCTACAGTCAAATCGGCCGTATCGCTCAGGTCACGGAGGCATATGGCCAACTTCTAGAGCGATTTTTTTGAAATTACAATTATGAAAAAATGATAAAACTTTTGATTAATTAAAAAGACGTAAAAGACGTTTATGGCACCGAGGTCCAAAGACGTATAAGACGTTTATGGCGTTCAGTGAGTTAACATGGACTCCAATGGAGGCGCATCCCCGGGACCCCAGGACCATGACATGAATGAGTCCCTGGGTGACTTGAATGAGTTTTTGATGCGGGATGCGCACGTAATGACATCACTGACAGTGCAGTGGTTCTTCTCTGGGAATTGTTCCACGCACCCGCTAAAACATTTTGCTTAGAAAACGGCAAAGACAAAATGGATTTAAAGAGTTCCAATTAAGTGACTCCTTGTACTCCTACATAGTGATTAGGGATGGAGCCCTAAACAAGGGTCGCTCGATAACCCGATAACAGATTTATTGAGTACCCGGTATCAATAAACTTTGGGCTTATCAAGATTGTTATTCAGCATAGCGGCCCATGATGTCATGTTTAAACAATCAAGACAAGAGACCATCAAGACATTATGACAGTACTATTCATAATATAAAGCATTATTATTGCACACTAACAAATGATTGTTTTAATGATATTTAATGATGTGTTACTTTTGTCAATTGTCATCTTCCTAGACGGTGGTCAGCAACAAATTGAATTGAATTTAAATTGAATTGAATTCAACAAACTCACAGTGGCAACAACTGGCCAATAAAACACGATACCAGTTATGTTCTGAATTTGTCGTCTAGTCTCACATCTTTCCACATAATATTAGAAAACACTCAACAGTGGGCTGGATGAAAGCCCGGCTCAATAAGCAGGATCGATAAGAAGCTCATTATCAATAAAGATTAACGAGCTCCATCCCTACTAGTGATAAATAAATCATAATTATGCCTCCAAGCGATGAATTTACAATTCAGGCATTTATTGTAGCTGGCGCTCTTAATCCAGACTGAGCGATTTACAGTATAGTAGGCAAGGACAACCCATGGTAATACATGAGATGTACAGCAATAGTAATCTGTGGCGTATTCTCTGGGTGGTGGCAGGGCCAGACAGGTGTGGTGTGGTGCTTTATATGCAGGCTGCTACACCCAGACAGGTGTGGTGTGGTGCTTTACAGGCTGCTACACCCAGACAGGTGTGGTGTGGTATAGTTTATACAGGCTACACCTAAACGCCAGTAGAGTCAGTCAACAACACGTCTGTTTACCTCCACACCCTCAACCGCTGCAGCGTGGCTTCAACTGTCTCTTCCTGAAAGGCAGGGTTCACTAGAACACATGTTTGATTCAGTTCTAGTCATACTCTTCATCTGAAAAGTTTTACTTTTGGTTGAATAAATATAAGATTTTAGTCAACTAAATCTACAGTTGATTTAGTGCACACAATGTTATTTTGGCGGGCTTGATGGGAATGGACGATTTATGATTAACTTTGTGCCAGATGTGAGTTTGTGAGCAAGACACCCACTGTCATTGTATATTTAACCAGTTAACTCATTCTGTGCCAGATGCCAAAATGGCTCCAAGGTAGCTGTGCCAGGATTTTGTATGTTTTTCTTTACTATGCAATGAAAAAAAAAGATTTTTTTTTTATATTTTTTTCCCCACAGAAACAGACACAGTTGTTGTGATTCAGTGGCAAAAAGAATTTTGTCAATCGGACAAATGGTTCCAGAGATAGAGCTGTTTGAATGAAAAAAAGTGTCCATCCACTAGAATAGACACACATGAACACACATTTTCTCAATCAGCTAAACGAGGGAGCCAACACACAAACAGAGAAAAGCATCTCTCTGATCTCAGGTCATTTTGACATCTTAAAAAAAAAAAAAGTTTTTTTTTTTTTTTTTTTTTAATGTAAAAAACACAAAAACAGTCATAAACCGTCATTGGCACACAGGGCTATTGGAAAAAAAACGTCATCTGGCACAGAATGAGTTAAGCTGGGTGGGTAAACCACCGCTCAGTTCACAAGGGTGTGATTTTAAAGTGTGAATGACTGCTGTGTTATTCCAGGTCGCTGGTCTGTTTTCTTATCACACAGAGGGTGCAAAAGGCGTCCGCTCAGCTCCACATGGCCAGCGTTCTGCCGTCTTATCAGGGGCCAAGCTAAGACTCTAATGACTGCTGCTGCCTCACTGGTCTTGTTATCAGGGGCCCAGTTTACCAAGCTGTGGATCTAATCACTGCTACCTCACTGTAGTCTGGGGCCTTAAGGGGATAAAAGCCACATTTTTCACAGATGTAGCCCAGGGAATGCTCTAATGATTTAGCTACAGTAGGGCACACAAGGTGGGCGACCTTCGGGGTCGCCACAGCGGCCAAATCAAGTTGGGCTCCCATCGACACTATACTACAGGAAGATGACACCCAGAAAAAAATATGCTTTAAGTAGGATGTGAAGGGTTTAACAAGGGGTTTGTCATGATTCTCAATCCATTGCAAGCATTTGTTTTGCACAAAAGACATTCCTTGTGCTAAAAAAGGCCCCCACAAAACTGTGAAAAGTGATGACTCATCAGATCACTAAACCATCGTTCTGCGGGGCCACCTGTGCAAAATGTGGTGCTTTTAGACCCATCTGCACGAAATGACCATTTCATCCCCCTAAGGCCCCAGACTACTGCTCTTATCAGGGGCCCAGTTTACCGAGCTGAGTATTGTAATCACTGCTCCTGGGCCCGGAGGCCCAGAGGCCCGGAGGCCCGGGGGCCCGGGGGCCCGGAGGCCCGGAGGCCCGGAGGCCCGGGGGCCCGGGGGCCCGGAGGCCCGGAGGCCCGGGGGCCCGGAGGCCCAGAGGCCCGGGGGCCCGGGGGCCTGGAGGCCAGGGGGCCCGGGGGCCTGGAGGCCCGGGGGCCAGGGGGCCCGGGGGCCTGGAGGCCCGGGGGCCCGGGGGCCCGGAGGCCCGGAGGCCCAGAGGCCCGGAGGCCCGGGGGCCCGGGGGCCCGGAGGCCCGGAGGCCCAGAGGCCCGGAGGCCCGGGGGCCCGGAGGCCCGGGGGCCTGGAGGCCCGGGGGCCCGGAGGCCCCAGGGAGACACAAGGTTAAGTCACTTTACAGGAGAGAGAGTGCTACGTTTGAGGCAGACATGAAAGGAAGAAATACAAGAACGGTCCGTACAATAACCTAGTCGGACCCGGTCAAATGCGGCGACCCCGGTACGATCGGTGCGAGGAGGTATTCCTCACCTTAACCTCAGTAAAACTATACCTATACCTAAACCTAAACGTAATCCTACAAACGTAACCTCAGTAAAACTATGCCTAAACCTAACCTTATTCCTAACCCTAAAGGGCTTTGCACACAGACACGTTTTTCTTTTTCGCACAGAAAAAACTGACAATTTCATTTTTTTAAAGAAAACAATGATTCTTTATGACCTCATTACATGCACACTGGCTCAGAATTTGCCATGCGGCAGGTGGCTGCGGCAGTGCGTTTCTTTCCCGATTGAACCCAGTTTGATTTGTGCGTCTTGTCGCATGCGGTAAAAACTCATTGACTCCTTTTATGACTCCTCTTCGGATCCGCAGTGTGGATTCCGCACAGCCTTGCACACCAAATCCAATGCGTTTTAATCATGCAGCAAACGAAAAAAACGCAACTGTCCAATGTATGCAAAGGGCTTAAAACGAATACAAAAAAACAAGAACCGCTGAGGGCGAGTGTTCTGAGAAATTGTCCGACCTGATAATATATTTTAGTTTTTTTGTTTACTAAAGAGCTTGAGAGACAGGGAGAGCCTTGTTATGAAACAAACACTCTAGCAATGATTACTGTCACGATATAGAGCTCTTACCTTTTAACAAAGACTATCACTTACCCTATCTTTAAGTACAATTTTAAGGCAATCACCAAGAAAACAATGACTATTCCACTGCCTGGTGAGAGACTACAACAAAGCTACTGGTAGCTCCTCCGAGCTAACAGACATCACAGCGTGAGTTTATGACATTCTCATCATCCAAAGAAACCCCATAAAAACAACCCATGCCACAAACCACTAATTCACCACTGCACCACACGAAAAACAAACCCACCATTAGCTTTAGAGCAGAAACAGACGTTGGCCTCCTATATTAAAAAAAAAGGGGGGAGATGTTTTCTTTCGAGGCAATTACTGCCAAGATTCCGAGCGCATCTTTTTTTTCTAACGTCAAATACTCTACACTAGTCACAACAACAAGTACACAGTTCTGTTATGATTCTAATGGTCTATGAACACTGGAAAAAATACTCGCATTCTTTACTTAAGTAGGCTAAAAGTATCAATACTGCAGAAACTCTCTTGTTACTTACAAGTAAAAGTTTGCAATATAAAATGTACTTGAGTAAAAGTACAAAAGTATTGGCATCAAAATGTACCAAAAGTATAAATTAATCACTGTAATGTCCCATTTCCCAAAACATTTTGAAAATAGCAGATCTACAAGCTCACAACGCGTTGTGGCATGAGCTTGTAGATCGTCTATTTTCAAATGGCTGAAATGTATTTAGGGACTGAAGTTGTTAATGTATGTTTTGTAATAATAATAAAAAATCTACAAAGTAACTAATAACTCATGTTTTCAAATAATTGTAGTGGAGTACAATATTTGCCCCTGAGATGTTGGCCAGTAAAGGAAAAGTACCTCAGAATTGAATATGGTACTTTCCACCGCTGCAGTTTGATGTCTTATGAATTATGGTAGTAATTAGTGTCAGACCAATAGGCTTTTTTTGTGTCTGATACGATAACCGATTTGAGATGATGATAACCGATATATGTATGCATATTGAAAACAGGCCATTTTCTGTGTGGATTGTGCAAAGATTTTGCCCCAATATGATTATGCAAAGGTACGGTGACAGTAGTACTACAGACAGGTCCTTTCTTAAACTAATATCTTTATTAAAGACCCTAACCCTTTTTACTCATCAGTCAAGGTGTCTGAGAAAAAAGAGAGTGAAGGTCTTTGCACGCTGCTGCATTTTTCGGGCCGAATATCGGAGTGAATTTCGGATTGCGTGAATACAAAAATCAACCTCACGTTATGTCAATCACGTTTGCACACTGCCGCCCGTTTCGTATTTATTTTCGGACCAGGGTTGATTTTTTTCCGATTTTCGCAGCTGTTGCACTGAGTCCCTTGCTCTCTCTCTCTCTTTCCTCTCTCTCTCCCTGGCCTACGGCTTTCGGATTTCCAAAACGCAACGAAAACATGCAGTGCAGTGTGTAACCACCTTAACACAGAGACATGTATAGCATGTCCAACTGCCTGTCTGAGTGTGTGGGATAATGACTGAGGACAAGCCAGGCTTGTTACAAGCCTTCATATCACATGTTGTGCTGATATTTGATTATACGTATTTTTTCTTTCTATCAGGGAGACATTTCACCGATACCGATATGATCCGATATGACCAAATAAGGGCATATGGGTGGCCGGGTTGCGACCGTAGGTCGCATTTACTATCAAACCCTGCACAAAGTGTAAGTAACTCCGTCAGTCCGTCAGTCTGTCTGTCACACCTCACACGTCACACTCTTGCCCTGCTCATATCTCCGCAACCGTTGCCCCGATCCATGCCAAATTTTGCACACACCTTCCTTGCCTGCCAAACTACAACCTCCAAGGACCCCCGGAGCTCCAGGGACCCCCAGGTCCCTGGGGGACCCCCAGATGTAAAAAATGACCAAATGTGCTAAACTCTCCAAATGACCACCCCAACGGGGCTGCTCACGGGGAATTCCCGGGGACCACCGACTCCTGGTGCTCCAGAACGGATGCAAAAGTGGTGGCGCCCCCAGTGGAGGACCCCCTACACTGCAGCTCACATAAAATGCCGTAACTCCGGCTAGGAGCGACCGGGACAGCCGGGGCCGGTACCTATTCGTCCGCCTTGCCGGCGCGGAGACCCCACCCCTCATTTCTCACATGGCCCTCTTCTAGCGCCACCATGAGGCCGATTCTTGCAAAACACATTTTTGGACACTGCTCCTACAATTTTTGCCCTAAAATCACGCAAATCGGTACACAGTATGGCTACACTCATCCCATCAACATGAATCTCTCCCATATAGCGCCACCTCCAGGCCGATTTTTAAAAACACATTTTTGGACACTGCTCCTACAGATTTTGCCCTAAAATCACGAAAATCACTACACAGTATGTCTACACTCATGTCATCAACATGGATCAGGAAGATTTTGGCAAAACACATTTTTGCCCTATTTGTGGAGATAAGTGACCTACGGTCGCTTATCTCCCGATTAGGGAGTCTTACTGGTGGTCTATATGGTCACAGTGTGATGTGATCAGTGGGTGAATCAGCTGCATGAACTGCCTGTGACAACCGTGAACATCAGTGGTTCCAGAACTGACTTTCAATTTCAAATAACCCCCGTAACTCTGACAGTGTGCAGATGGAACCAAATGGATCTCTCAAGTTAACAAACTCGTGAAAAACTTTATCTTAAAGGGGTAGTTCACCCCCAAAATGACTTTTTTTCTATTGATTACTCATGCCATCAATAATATTTTTGGGTTTTTGTCACATTCCTAAGACAAAAATGTGATTCGAGTAAATTTACCCCCATTGATTCCGGATGGGGACCCGTTTCGAAACGGGTCCCCGTCCAGAACGAATGGGGGTAAATCTATTGTTATCACATTTTTGTCTTAGGAATGTGACAAAAAACTAAAAATATTATTGAACTCTCGTCTCCATGGCGTGACTAATCAATGGAAAAAAGGTCATTTTGGGGGTGAACTACTCCTTTAAGGGGGGAAAGATGTACATATTTACGTGACACGTCACATGACATAAATGTAAGGTTCTATAAAGTAACTCAGGGGTGCCATGGATGATAAAGTTCTTTACAGGGGTAACCTGTTTGAGAAGCACTGAGTGTGGGGTCAGCCACAGATCTGGGGAGAAGGTGATGGATATGGAGGAATATGGAGGAGTGTGGTTGGCAGAGAACCGTCTGTTTGCATTGAAATGTGAAGCTATTTGTCAAACAGCTGGAGAGGAAGAGAGAGAGAGAGAGTTTAAAATGAAGTCATTTAGCAGCTGAGATGCTCTCCTCTATTCTGATTAACACAATGTACGCCAAACTCGTTCAGTAACGAGACAAGGCCACTGGAGGTCGCTGTGCCAAAAAGCAGTTGTCTCGCCCAGAGACGAGTAAAGGGTTAACATTGTAACGTGCATGCAGCGTGCATGCTGCGCGCCCTGTGAAAGACCCTGGTGCATATGTCATAACGTGACACGCACAGAAGCAAAATGGAGCCTCTATGCTGCATTGACTCCCATTCTATGCTGAAACATAAAAACAGCTTTATCTCTGAATAAGGTGCAAATAACGCCAGGGAAGCAGAGATCTGCCTGTTTTCACGGCGACACTATACCGCGATGGTCGGCCCCGGTTTGGATTTTTGTTTTGCGAGCGTTTGTAAACAAACGGATCTTCTTCCTCAATCGGCAGTGGACACTCACGTGCACACGCACGAAGCTTCCGAGGCTCTTCAAAATAAAGCGTAAGTGAACGGCGGCACCAGCAACAGCTAGAAATGTTAGAAACCTTGGCGGCCGTTGTGTTAATGGCCTTCTAGTTCACCCCAGGACCATGGGCTTTCTGTCTGTCTGTCTGTACGTCTCAATTGAATTCTGAGTCCCAGACCGAGTAGACGAAGTGCCCCGTCTTTCAAACTTTTATTCGAAGACTGCAGATCTAAACGCTCGCAACTCGTCTCTTCTAGGATACTGTGTGTGCGCTTGTAGATCTGCTATTTCAGAAGAGCTCTGGTATAAAACAATGTAAAGTAGCCTAAACAGCCCTGGGAACACAACAGTTAGCGAGCCATGTGGTTTCTAAGGGGTTACCGGAAACTGTGAGGTCAGGTGGACCCTCACGGGTCAACTTCACATCTTCACTGTAACTGACACTTTACAGAGTGTGTGTGTGTGTGTGTGTGTGTGTGTGTGTGTGTGTGTGTGTGTGTGTGTGTGTGTGTGTGTGTGTGTGTGTGTTCCCCTTGGGGGAACTAGGCCGTGTGGTCATTGACAACTTACAAAAATTAAATGTATAATATGTTAATTCAAAATGAAATGTGTGGGCCCCTTCTCTGTTGTCTACAGGTGCTTTCTTGGTCCACAGATGATCATCATGGCTTAAAATCTGAGCTGGGTAGTGCGTGTCGGGACTCGGGAGGGAGGAGGGTTATGGTGGGGGGTGGGGGGGCCCCTAAAAAATTATAGGCCAGGGACCCTCGCGGGGGTTAATCCGTTCATGGATTCACATCTTTATGTCATGGAGCCCCATCTACACTGTCAAATCCATAGTGTTCAGTATCCACAACTTTCCAACATCCCATCATGCATTGCGCAGAACGTGCAGGCAGCTTCCGGCGCTGCAGCCGAGAGTGATCTACAAGCTCACACCGGTTGCTTCTGCGACGCGGCGTGAGCTTGTATGTCTGCTGTTAACCGGAAGTGTCCCGCAAATAATGCTACAGTAAATTCTGGCGGAAACAGGTGGATAACTCAGAGAGTACATTTTCAATTTGGTCTCCCAACAAGTAATGCAGCAATACATCACCCAAACGTATTAAGTCTATTAATACTTGTATATAAATGGCTGAAATGGCCCCTCTGCATGATGCACTGTGAGCTAGTAGATCGGCTTTTTCCACTATTTTTAGGAACCGTTTGAAAATGTATGAACTATTTTCAAACATAGATCATACATACAGGGCCGTCACGATTATGACATTTCACATAACGATTAATTGTCACTCAAATAATTGCGATTAACGATTTAATTGTGTTTGTGTCGTTGTCAATTACATTTCAGTTTGGCTTTTAGGCTTTGAAGTTGCACATGGTAGATATGACACATAACCTAAATATACAAAGAAATGTTATACTTAAAAAAGAACATCGATAGTGGAAATAGCCGATCTACAAGCTCACAACGCGTCGCGATGCGACGCGTTGTGAGCTTGTAGATCTGCTATTTCCACTATTTTTTCTAAATGTTTGAAAATATGAACATTTTTCAACTTGTAAACGATTATGGCGATTATGACAAAATAATTGCGATTATGTAAAATAATTGCGATTAGACAATTATGTAATACATACATACATACATATGCAAAACGATTGCAATTCAGGTGATTAGGTGACCACGACTAACGACAACAACGAGAGAGGAAAGAAATGGAGAACAGAGGAGTCCTGAATGACATCCATTGTCTCCATTGTCTCCCTCCCCCCCCCCCCCACACACACACACACACACACACACAACACACACACACACACACACACACACACACACACACACACAGCTGTGCAGTCCAGCTGTTGCTCGGCGAAGCGGCGACGCCGCCGTTGGTTGGGTTGGCTGGCTGGTTTCCCCCCGGACGTCCTTTTAAGGTCAAGGAGGAGGGGGAGGAGGCGGGGCCTGTGTGTCTCTGTGTGAGGACACAGGGGAACAGCAACAATAATCAGGGGTGTGTTTGGTGCAGAACCAAGCGCTCCCCTCCGCTCCGGTACAGTAGAATGACCCCACCCCGCGGGGGAAGAGGGGAGCAGAAAAAAAATAATAAAAAAGAGTTGGAAGGTTTTTCAGAGACTTTCTCTGCATTAGGCTTGTGCCTGAAAAGTCAAAACCAGAGGGCCAAATAAGTACAAGTAAACTTTGGTAGAGGTTTGGTTCTAGTAGTAACGTTACCTTGTCCATGTCATGGTGTAACTCACATGTAAACATCTGTGAGATATTTTCAATTGCTGGCCTTCTGATTAGAAATTGATATTCCAAATATTTTGGAATATTGCCATTTTACTAGGCTGTCCATATTAACTTACATTGAACATCTCTCAAGTCTTTTTAGCACATATCCTAATCGAACGCAAACCATCCTGATTCTGACAATACTGTATATAGGGTATATGCGCGTGACATCATCATCATACCCGGAAGTTACAGTATGTGGGAACGCCTACAGAGTGGAGAAAAAAAAACTACTATCCAAACGGAAAAGTCTGATCTGATTGCATTAAAAAAGACGTTAAATTCACTTTGCCACTCGATTTGCCATTCACTTCATGCATGCACATATCCTCTGTATGGTACAGTATAACATCACAAATCCTCTGTATGGTACAGTATAACATCACAAATCCTCTGTATGGTACAGTATAACATCACATATCCTCTGTATGGTACAGTATAACATCACAAATCCTCTGTATGGTACAGTATAACATCACAAATCCTCTGTATGGTACAGTATAACATCACATATCCTCTGTATGGTACAGTATAACATCACAAATCCTCTGTATGGTACAGTATAACATCACATATCCTCTGTATGGTACAGTATAACATCACATATCCTCTGTATGGTACAGTATAACATCACAAATCCTCTGTATGGTACAGTATAACATCACAAATCCTCTGTATGGTACAGTATAACATCACAAATCCTCTGTATGGTACAGTATAACATCACAAATCCCACTGCTGTATTTTAGTTTGTACTCCTACAGTTTGCTGATCAGCACAATAGATTTATGTCCATGAAGTGTTTTTTGGTGTGACTATTCTGTCTGACTATTCTGCCAGACCCTGAACAGTGTTTGTGGCAAATTTGGTGCAGATTGGAGCATCAGATTGGGTGCTACGTGGCTGCTGGTACTGACTATTCTGATGGCCGACCCCTGGCCAGTGCTGATGGCAATAATAATAATAAAAAACGAAATGCAGTAAACAAAAAATTAAGGGACACATAAAAATGTGTCCCGACTCACTGTTTGGGAAACAGTGCACTAAATTGTGCAGATCACACTCTGCCCCTTCCCATGTCGACCAGACAGTCTGCTACAGATCACACTCTGCCCCTTCCCATGTGGACCAGACAGTCTGCTACAGATCACACTCTGCCTCTTCCCATGGCCTGCAAACCACCCAGAGATTCCTCCAAATTATCCAATGTCTCCACAAAGCCACACTAACACTACAGTACTCCCTGGAGTGGTTTCATAACCGGGGATACATAGTGTTCTGGCATCGCTGCAGGCAGACAGGCTGGTTGAAGACATACAGTAACTGCACAGTTTCGTAACGTGGTTTGGGAGCGGACTTCTGGCTCGTATAGTTCTGAGAAGGAGGACCTCATGAGTTTGTTATCATTTCACAGAGCTTGTGTTACTGTGGCGAGGGGAGTGGGACGTCCCGTGCAGAGCAACACAGCACAGCACAGCACAGCACAGCACAGCACAGCACAGCACAGCACAGCACAGCACAGCATTGTGCATCCTCACTCCTCAGTAAGGTTGGGATCCGGACAACACGATAACAATGCGTCCTCACATTGTTAGCTTGTAGATCTGTTATTTTTTGTCACGCGACACCTTGTATACATTAGGCTACACTCACCCTACCAGAGCAGCACATTATGTCAATGTGCATATAGTATAACTCCATCCATCCATCTTCAACCGCTTATCCGGAATCGGGTCGTGGGGGTAACAGTTCCAACTGAGACTTCCAGATTTCCTTATCCTGAGCAACTTCCTCCACTCCCTCAGGGAGTATACCGAGGCGTTCCCAAGCCAGTTTGGAGATATAATCCTTCCATCTGGTCTTTGGTCTGCCACGGGATCTCCTCCCAGTGGGACGTGCATCGAGGACCTTCCTAGGAAGGCGCTCGGGGGGCATCCGTACTAGATGCCCAAACCACCTAAGCTGACTCCTTTCCAAGTGTAGGAGCAGCGGTTCTACTCCTAGTCTCTCGGGTGACTGTATATGCATCGTATAACTGATGCATTTTAATTTATATAGCGCCTTTAATCCAAATCGATTTACAATATGCATTACATTCACACACACGCACGCACGTCACACGCACGCCTTTGGATTCCCGAGCGGCCCAAGCCTTTACCTCCTGATCCACTGCTGCCCATTACAGAACATCATGCCATCACTGTCAGATTAATCAACATCTGATTAATTCACAACCAGGCCTGGAAAACAGTCTCTCTACAAAATGTCAGAATTATTTCCAGGGATTTCATGACCGTGGGAACCCTGGAGGAGAGGGGGGGGGGGGGGGGGGGGGCTCTGTGAAACTCTAAAATAAATACAACACAAAGTGTTTTCACGTCGCTGGTGGAAACCTTGTATGTTCAAACCACAGATTTACAGGAAATGGACCAAAAGAGCATCCTGTGTATTTACTGTATCATTTATTTTAACCTTCAAAATGTTTCGAAAGCAGTGAAAATAGCAGATCTACACGCTTGAAGATCTGCTATTTTCACTACTTTTGTGTGACGCTGTTGTACCAATAATTTATGAAAGAAACAACACGTACGGAGTTGTGAGGTTTCTGCGTGACATCAACGATATATCCCGGTCTCAGATTGCCTGCCTTTCTCATGTTTTGTGTGAGGAAAGATTTTCTCATTGTTTGTGTGAGGAAGGCGTTTCTTGTGTGAACAGCGGTGAGATTTGACCCTCCTCTGTCAACGTCTCCAACAGACAGCTATCATTTACACTCAACACAATATGCTTTATAGGAGCAGCGCTGCGAAGTACTCAACACAAGTACTGTATACTTGAAAGCAACTTTGGGGTACTTTTACTTTTACTTCTGACCACTGCATATCAAAGGTAAAGGTTTTACTTTTTACTCCATTTCAATTATAGTTACTTTGTAGATTCTCATTATCTATACTATAATTTTGCGAATGTCTGAGTGTCTGAGTGTCTGAGTGTCTGTCACAGCGTTTCTCCTCAGTGGCTGGAGCAATTGATCTGAAATCGCATCACCATAAGCATATGAACACACCTGACATAACTGTGAAGCCCGTTACTCACTTTCACAAATCGTATGCTGTATATTAGCATTTTTATGATGTATCTACTATCTATTCTGCATCTAGCATGAGGCACATCTATTCTGCATCTAGCATGAGGCAAAATGTTTAACCAGCTCTGTGTGTGTGTGTGTGTGTGTGTGTGTGTGTGTGTGTGTGTGTGTGTGTGTGTGTGTGTGTGTGTGTGTGTGTGTGTGTGTGTGTGTGCAGGCAGGCAGGTGTGTGTGCAGGCGGGTGGGCGGGCGGGCTGGGGGGGGGGGGGGGGGGGGACAGTATCTCTGTAGCCATTTAACGAAACGGGTTTCTTACATTGATGCTCCTACATCATGCAAGCACCAGTTAAAGTGACTTTCCATCCCTCATATACTGTGTGCACAGTGCACATCCCATAACCCACACACTGCACATCATTTTGGAGCTCATATCTTTGAACGGGTAAGGGCTAGTTAATACAAAATACAATAACCAATTAAAGGTATATTCAGTGATTGTATTTTATTCAAATAAAAATATAATTGGTACATTTTCCAATCATTCTCCTCACTAGAATGTGTGCTGACCATATAAGGACTTCCACCATGGCCTGTGTTACGAGCATAGCTAGATTCCGTTTTCAGAGGTGGCCAGCCAGTCCTCGACCAATCAGGGTAGAGTATGGCCGTAGTTATGTTATGATGTTTAGTTATGAAGGTCAAAATAAAGGTTTTGAGAACCACAGTCGCTCTGAATTAAGAACGTCTGCTAAATGCCTCGATTGTAAACTACTGAACTCATAAAATGCCACAGTCTCGTAGTAAATCAGTATCATACATATCCTGAAGGCCTACCGATATTCAGTGATTGGGTCTAATGATCAAAACGAGAACATTATAATGGTGTAAAAAATCTATAAAAAACTAAACATTTCCACACTGTAAGGCCAGTAAGGGACAAGATGACCCCCGGCCACTTTCATTATCACTGAATACACCTTTAAACCCTATTCTTTTACTTTGTCTATTCAAAAATAGACGATCTTCAAACTAACTGTGAAAGCTCGCAGATCTGCTGTTAACTCTTTCTCAGCCTGATCACACTTTTACACAATTATAGCTAAGGTGTTCTCAGCCTGATCACACTTTTACACAATTATAGCTAAGGTGTTCCCAGCCAGAACACACTTTTACACACTTTTTCTAAATAGGTGAAATAAATGATAATGATCGAAAAAAACGATCGGTAGCCCTTCTCTGTCTCACCACCGGTCTAACCATGGGCGATTCTAGCCTCTTCCAGCAGGGGGTGCACGACCTCTATTACCTCATGCACGCGCGCGCAGCGCGCGTGCACGACGCTCGCGTGCACGCGAAAAAAATTGCGGATATTAGCGGTTTTGTAATGTTGTTTTAGCGGATTTCTGCAGTTAATTTTGTACCCAAATGTAACACAATATAAACAAAAAAAAGTGTAAAACAGGTGCTTCTTTTTCTAGACACCATATGTCTATCTATAGGATTTATTTACTTATTTTGCAGACAAGTTGGCTTCATTTGGCTCCTCTGGGTCTGGGCCTGGGGTAACAACAGTTGAGTCTGGAGTGGGGCTTGCTTGCTGTGGAGGAACCGGGGCCTCGGTCTCCGGCAACGGCGAGCCTTCCACAGTGATGTCGGTGGCTGGATCACTGCTGCTGCAAGCTCCGTCCACCTCCTCTGGTTCACGTTCATTAGCATTACTGTCAGTGTCGAGTGAACCCGTGTTCACATTTCCTGATGATGAACTATCGGTTGTGGCACTGGGTTTGCTCTTTTTTATAAAGAATTGGTCAATTGTCTTTGTATTTATAGTTCGTTTCGCCATTATTGCTGCTCTGCTGCTGTATGTATCCATATTGTTTTAGGCGGGCGGAAATTGAAACAGATAAGGAAATCACGGAATTGTGGGTCATCATATCAGAGTCACACAGCCGGCCAGCACAGGTGTCAATCTCACAGCCCACCCACAGTGCCTGCCAAGTCTGCCAACAGCGCCGTCGCCAAGCAAGCTGATAGGTCTTACATTGCAAGCAAGCAAGCTGAAATACTTGCCCCTCCACCTCTCTTTTTGCGCACATTTTACAAATCACGATCACTGTTTTATTTAATAATTATAAAATAAAGTTACATTACAAAAAAAAAAAAAAAAAATCAAAATGGCCGCCTGGCGGCCAGGGGGTGCACGTGCACCCTAGGACACCCCTTAAAATCGCCTATGGGTCTAACCAATAGCATGATTCTTCTCTATACATGAACCGGAAGTGCTTTTGATCGCTTCCGGGGCAGATTAGCCTTTTCCCATAGACTTACTGTATAGACGTTAGCGTTAGCATAGCCGTTGTCCTAGCGGCTAGGCTAATGAAAATTTTTCCATGGATTGTACACACGGAGATGATCACATGCACCCACATAGATGTGCACGGATCGTGCACGTGAAACGCACGGGTGGAAAGACGACTCGGCCAAAATCCCCACTATATGCCAATGCAGATCCAGATAGTTATGGTGAGTTTATGACCGTGGGATCGAAAAAAAGAAGGAAAAAATGGCGTCCAAGAAGGAGGGCTGATGTTTATAAACATAATATCAGATCATAATACAATATTAGAAATTTCCGGCTAGTCCACAGACAAGCCCATTCTGACCAGGCTGTGAAAGAGTTAACTTATAATGCATTAAAAAAAAAACTCTAAAATGAGATATTCTGAATAAGCAGCACTTTTACCTTTTGTGTACCTCAAGTATAGCTTGACACCAACACTTTTGTACTTTCATGACCAGTGCACACCAACGCAACACCTTGCAACCATTATCCCCAAATGGCACCGGTCTGCAAATGGGTCATTCCAAACCGCTGCAATGGTCTCTAAGATTGTAATCACATCTAAAGATTCGTTTTGTATTTATCATCTATAAAATGTACAAAACTAGTGAATGCGAGGCGTTGTGTGCTTGTTGATCTGCTGTTTTCACTAGTTTTGTGCGACTGTCTTGTATGATGGAGCAGGGCTTTGCTTTACCAAAAGACGTACACATTTGAAACTCTGCCCAACAGTGACGAGATGTTGGTGATGTTGGTGATAAAGATGCTTCTCCTCCATTCACGCTTGGTGAATGTAGTCTTGGCCAGGAACAGTTGATGTCTTCAGGCGGTAACCATCGATCATCAAGTGTTTCCACCCTGAACCTCTACACCAGGGGTCTTCAACGTTTTCAGGCCAAGGACCCCCTTAGAGAGATGAAGCAGGGACCCCCACAACCTGTTCATAGATTCCATTTAGTTTCATTGTTTGACAGCACAATCATCAGTGTATTTTGGATTCATGTCAACTGGTGTTTTCAGATATTTAACCACTTGAACCGTCAATATTTAATAAACTTGTCCTTTCAAGTTTCACTATGTATTTAGTCTGCTCTTTTTTTTCTTCACAACGCCTCACAGCACGAGGCGTTGTGAGCTTGTAGATCTGCTATTTTTGTCTAAGGTTCTCAGATTTTGGACACTAAGGTTCAAGTGGTTCATATAAAAAAGGAGAACAAATGTTTCTATCACACAAACATTTGGAGGACCCTCTATAGTAACTCTGAGGACCCCCTAAAGACCCTGTTGAAGACCCTTGCGCTACACCCTCAGATGGTGGGTCAGCAGTGGTGGCCAAATCAATGCCCATCTCCTCCTCCTGGCCAAGGCTAAACTCCCCTCTCCTGCTCTATAAGCAACAAGAGGCTCCTCTGGGGAGGCATTGGCTGGTCCCTCCTGAGGTCTTGAGGTGACACAGGTGCATAGAAAATGGTTTTGTTGCAAGGAGTTGCATTGGTGTGGAGTGGACACGGCTAAGTGGCCTTAAAGGAGTAGTTCACCCCCAAAATGACTTTTTTTCTATTGATTAGTCATGCCATGGAGAGTAGAGTTCAATAATATATTTTGGTTTTTGTCACATTCCTAAGACAAAAATTTGATTCGAGTAAATTTACCCCCATTGATTCCGGATGGTGACCCGTTTCGAAACGGGTCACCATCCGGAATGAATGGGGGTACATTTATTGTTATCACATTTTTGTCTTAGGAATGTGACAAAAAACTAAAATAATTATTGAACTCTAGTCTCCATGGCATGACTAATCAATAGAAAAAAAGTCATTTTGGGGGTGAACTACTCCTTTAAAGGAGTAGTTCACCAGCAAAATGACTTTTTTTCTATTGATTACTATCATGCCATGGAGACTTGAGTTCAATAATATGTTTTGTATTTGTCGCATTCATAAGACAAAGATGTGATTATAGTAAATTTACTCCCATTGATTCCGGATGGGTGCCTGAATGCATGGGCCTGGATGGGGAACCCTTTAGGGTAAATTTACTATAATCAAATTTTTGTCTTAGGAATGCGACAAATACAAAAAAGAATTGTACTGAACTCAAGTCTCCATGGCATGAATAATCATTAGAAAAAAAAGGTAATTTTGGGGGTGAACTACTCCTTTAACTCAAGTCACATTTTAATACAAGTCTATATTCTACATTATGTTTTGCTACTTTTACGTAAAAAATCAAAGTACTTCTTCCACCAGAACACTTGTCAACAGACAGACAGACAGACAGACAGACAGACAGACAGACAGACAGACAGACATCATGTTACATCTCCTTGTTTTTGGACTGATAGAAACACTCACAGGGGAATTTTCCACCGGTAAAGAACCGGTTCCAGAACCAGTGCATGTTCAACTTTCTTGGAACCTTGGTTCGTTCTTGTGAACCGGCTTGCGTTTCCACCAGATTGAACCATGATTGAACCAGAGGAGCCAAGGATTTTGTGGTTCCGGTTCGGAACCAACTTTTACGGTTCAGAACCAACTCCGGTTCTCTGTGGAAAAGCTCACCTCATGGTTCATCCCATAGGCGGGAGAAAGAACCAAAACTGGTTCTTTGCCGGTGGAAAAGGCCCCACAGCCCCTCTGCTGCCATGACACCCAATAACCATGTCACCACTGAAACATTGTATGTCTGAATAAACATTACTTTTAAGGATATATGGACGGGGAAACATTATATTAATACAATATAACTCATACAACTCGGGTGGTTGTATTGTTTCTCACTGCTCTTCTATCAAGACATTTAGGTCATGTGGGTCACCTAGACATAACCTTTGGCCATGGGTTGACACTAAGGTCTAAGAGGCACTTGCCCGCCGGGCAAATACAGGTCATGTTCTACTTGACCAATGTATAAATAAATAATTATTATAGTCATAATTCAAGAGATTGCGAATATTCCCTTCATTTCAAGTTCTACATGAATCTGCACCCAAAGAAACTACAGACCTCTCCACAAGACTCCTGCAGAGAGCGCGCCTTTTCCTAAATGGTATTGAACCAGATAGGAGTATTGTTCTACTTGCCCAAAGGTCATGCCCATTTGCCCAAAAAGTAAGTTGTCCATTATATAAGATTTGAATTACAGCTCAATTTAACACATATTTCTTTACTTTCTGGGGCTGTGCGATTAAAAGATGTCATACCTCAATACCTCCAAATCCAAATACCTACATAGCTAGGATTGAATATGTCTATGGTTATTTTATATTTTTAAGTGTAGCAACAGTAAAACCAGCACATGATAGGTAAACAGTGCTCTTATTTTACATTTCACAGACCAGAAGACAGACGTCCACGTTCAGGTGTTTAGACAGATATCTGGTGTTGTGTTCATAGATAGACTGTTGCGTCCCCTCTCAAATGAGCACTTGCCCGGTCGCCGGTCGGGCAATCTGAAAGCAAACTTCACCTGCCCCAAAAATGTATTTACCTGCTGGGGGCAGGTGGGCAAGCCTTAGTGTCAATGCCTGCTTTGGGGACGCATTGTTGTGAGCTTGTAGATCGGCTATTTTTGCTACTTTTGTGTTGCCACCGTACTATGACGAAATAAGTCATTTGTTTACTAAAAGGAAAACAAAGAACTACAAAAAATTCAAATATGGCCCCGGGCCGCCGGCGTGGTGGTCCGGGCACCCTAGGGTGCAATGCCAGCCTGACAGCGTGTCGCGGGTTCGAATCCCGTTCCCAAACGACCTTTGCTGCGTGTCACTCCCCCCATCTCTCTCTCTCCCCATTTCCTGTCAGTCTACTGGATCTATAAATAAAGGAAGAAAAGACCCCAAATATTATTTTTTTTTAAAAGAGAGGTTTGTGGCAGACTGCATTGACATGCAGATGGAGCATGAGTGAGACGAGATCGCACACGCACACGCACGCACGCACACGCACACGCGCACGCACACGCGCACACACACACACACACACACACACACACACACACACACACACACA
>NC_137825.1:4464527-4477027 GCF_963921795.1 Nannobrachium achirus | reverse complement strand
TAGCGTGCCCGGACAGGACCGCTACGCCAGAGGCCCGGGCCATAAAAACCTTTTATACACACAAAACTGTCCTCACATTAGGGGTGGGCGATATGGAAAAATACAATATCACGATATTTTATAATTTATACAGTATAACGATACTATTATTGTATAAAGATTTTATCACGATTCTTTTTCACATTGGTTTATATGGTTATTTTTCAAGTTACTTGACAAAAACTAGACTCTCTGGGTTCCTTTTGGGAGGTCTAATTTGAACTAAGTGGAGACCTTGACATTTTAAAGTTTGAGAGCTACTGATTTAGACCAAAATGCAGATTTAAATTGAATTCTGCAATGAATCTCTGTATGAATTCTGCAATGAATCTCTGTATTAACGATTCAACAGGACCCTCAATTGTATCACGATATATACGATACCTCTGAAAAGGCATATCGTGGAGACATTGTATCGTCTCAACGTTAATTATCACCATATCACCCACCCCTACCTCACATTGTCTACTCCTCAAATTCTATACTACACTTACAACTATAGTAATATGGGTGTAGACACACGCACGCACACGTACACACACACACACACACACACACACAGCATGTTTGCTTAGGTAAGCACCAGGCACGGGCCATGAGTAAAATAAGAATATTGTAAGGAGCAGAGCATTGGGGGGGAGGAGGAGGAGGAGGTGTTCTGCTTTGCATTGTTGTGTCTGCTGTTGTTTTGTCATGCTGGCAGCATGGCCGCCCGGCCAGCGGGGGAACCTTGTATGTCCATTTAAAAAACTGTGAAAAGTTCTCCTCACATTACCAGACTTTCCACAGCGGAGGAAAGCCTGGGATTTTGGTTAAAAGTTAAAAAAAAAGTCATTTTGGTGGTTGGTTCCAGTTGGTGTCACAATGTTTTTGTTCCCCACATGATGCAAATCACTCAGTTTATTCTCGCTGGTCTCGCTACAAGTTAGAATAAAAGATGGAACATACCAACCATTATTATACCCAAAGAAACTAAACCAGGGGAATCATTTTGGAGGTGCACAGCACTGGTGGTTCCCGGGGTGAAATATGACTACAAAATGATGTAAAAAAATACAAAAGTTATTTTCACTCAGGACGGGATCAGAAAAACCCAGAAAATTACACCAATTCCAGGCTGGTGAAAATAGAAAATTGCAGATCTACAAGCTCACAATGCGTCGCATCGCGAGGTGTTGTGAGCTTGAAGATAGTCTATTTTCACGCTCGCTCTGGTATGATGAAGTAGAGTGCTCATTTACAACAAAAAAAGAACAAACATTTTAAACGCGTTGTGAGCTTGGAGGTCAGCTAATTTCAGTGCATGTTACCACACTGAACTAAAGCATAATCAAGTGAATACAGTGGAGATGTGGCGTAACGGCATGGATTTCTACACAGAGAGGGCAATTCTTTCAACATAAGATGCTGCATTCCAGTTGGACAAGGCGATTCTATTGAACGCTGCCTTCAGGTATGGCATGGAAAGAGGGGGCATTTGTATTTCTTTCACCATAGTAAAAACTGCATTCATGGTCTGGAGAGGAGGGCACTTTTTTTACAGACAGATGTGTGTGCAGGTGCCTGATGGAGATACAAGGTTTCCTCCTGACAGCAGTGACATGTAAAGCACAGGCAGAGACAAAGCAAAGCCCTGGCAGCAGCTCCTGTTCAACAAAAACAACAACGCTAAGATGACAATGCTTTTTAAAAACTAATTCTACATGAATGAGCACACGCCTGGGAATACAGGGCTCTATGAAAAGAGCTCTTGGATGCGCGCACGCATGCATACATGCACGCACACATGCGCGCACACACTAACAGCTGATCTAAGGTGACACAGAGCACACTTCTGTGAGTCGCAAAGCGCTGCTAATTATACGTTAAAATTATACTGTTGTCGTTTTGTTTTAGTTTTTTTCTACGGCTGGTAAACACGAGTTCTCTGGCACTGCAGTGTCTTCTGAAGATGGGAATAGAGGGTATGCACGTGACATCATCATCATCATACCCAGGCCAGAAGTTATGCGGGAACGCCTACTGAGTGGCAAAAAAACCTACTTTCTGGCCTTTCTGACAGCCCAGCCTATTCCATGCCACTGTAGAGTCTGTCCTCCTGTATGGCTGCGAAAGCTGGACCCTGACACCCACCCTGCAGAAGTCCCAGGATGGGTGCTACACCAGAATGCTACGAGCTGTTCTGAATGTGGACCAGAACATCCACATTACCAACAAGGACCTGTACAGGCAACTGCCGAGGCTCAACAAGAAGGTAGCAGCTAGGAGGATGAAGCTGGCCGGCCACTGCCACAGACATCGGGAGCGGGTGGAGAACCGGAAAGATTGGAGACTCCGATGGAAGCTCGTCTGAGGACGACTGAGAGAGATACATCCAAACAGAAAAGTCCTATCTGATTGCATTAAACAATGTTAAACTCACTTTGCCACTCGATTTGCCACTCATTTTATGCATGCGCTTACCCTCAATTCAGAAATGTATTCATGTGCCAACTACGTCTAGTGTGAGTTTTAAGTCAGTTCTGTGGCAGTTGTTCTGTTACTAAGCACCGACTTAAGGGGGACTTCCCATTGGTCCGAAGGTCCTCAATTACGAAGGTCCATTGGTCCGAAGGTTCTCAATTCCGAAGGTTCTATATTCCGAAAATGGGCTCTTTACTCCGAAAACTGAATCCCATTGTTCCGAAGGTCCTCAATTCCGAAATCACCGGTGTTTCATTGGGCCAGCGATGTCAATCGGCGCTCTCCATGGTGCCTAAATGAGCCAAAAAAAAAAAAAAAAAGAACCTCGGCAGTCACGCAATGACTGAAAGCCCTTTACCCTGTTTTTATCCATCCGATCGGATCGTGGGTGTTGTTCCTTCGCCTCTGTTGCGCGCACGCCTCGATCAGCGGGATGCGCAAAATAAAAGAAAAAAGATCTGTAAGTGGTCGACTCTCCTTAGCCCATAATGACCGCTATTGTGGCGATATCGCCAACATTCCCCCTGGGCACGACTCTATGCATAGCCTATGACATGACAAGGTTCATAAGTTGATGCATTTGGAGCTGAATTATCAGTTACTATGCAGCTATTTGTTTCAAAAAATGACACAATGCGACATAGCTCTCATATGCTTTACCAATGTATGTTTTCTCATGCCCAATAAAGCTCCTTTGAATACCCCCTTCTGTTTGACGTTTCTTTAAGCGTGGCTGTGGGTCGCTATAGGCTTCGGGTTTCATGCAAACTCCAAATAATGTAATGGCCCATTACGCACAGTGTCCTTGCTATGATTTTAAATAAAACACGTTTCTACTTTACAATGAGCTTCCTTGGATCCTTTAAAAGATCTCCTCCTTATTATTTCACTCTTTTGAAACGCACGGAACCGTAAATTAACTTGGAACGTTTGTCCTGTAACTAGCAGCGCTTTTTCATCTTATCACATAACGTAGTCTTACCATCTGATGAGGCTGAAGTGGCCTATGGATGAAATATAGGCCTATAGTGTCTCCATATTAGCCGGTAAAGGTGAGTGAGCAATTGTTCAGTAAGGGTTTATATGATATCATTTATATATATTCAATAATATATTTTAGCCCCTGGTTGCGAGGTTGAATCTCATAATTTAACCTCTTATTTATACGTGCCCATTTATAACGCGCAGTGGATCCATCGCATGAGAGACTTGCTTGCCAAAATAAGCTGATCTACAAGTTGTCAAGGCAGTGCGTACATGACCCGTTGTTAGCTTGTAGATCTGTCCATTTTGAGGAGTGATCACGTGATATAGGTCACGTGAGACTTGTTGCGCCTGCTGCAAAAGATTTGTATGGTAGGCCTATTTCTCTGCAAGTCACAGGGCCAAAATACGACTAGGTTATTAGTTTTTATCTATATGCGTGCATGTTTCCAACTCAGGCTACTATAATCTATGCTGCAGATTTAGTCCGCAAATCCGCCTAACAAGAAACGGATGTGCATAATTATTGGCCTATATATTTTATTAACATTTCACACGTTTGTCTGTGTATGAAGGAGCTTTCCAAATTCTGTGCCCAAGCTGGCAGCAAGGCGTCCCCTGAATATGCTATTCATATAGATATTATATTATATAGGCCTACATTCTATATCCTGATCTATAAAACGTATAGTAAAACATTTGGTTAATAATAGGTTTGTCAAAGTACAGTTGTCACTTTATATACCATGATTATTCAATAATGCACAAATAAGTCACAACATGGTGTAAGTATAGGGTTCTTTACTTAAATAACATGAAACAAAAACAAGATATTACATCAAAACTTGAAATAACAAATGGCTTTGTCAAAATATTCTAAACGTAAACCTTTGGTGAAAATAATAAATAAATAAATACATTTCAGAGGGTTTAAAGTGAAACTGAAGTGAAATTGATTCATTACAAAAATAACAAAGATATTATCCCCCTGCTGCATTATTTGTAGCTAATATGTTTACATTCTCTCTAGCCTGGAATGAAGAACCCTAACGCATGATAAACATTACAACTTTGTGTGAAAAAAATAAAAATTACAGAGGGTCTAGATAGCCTAGTTTAACTTAAAATATTGATTCGCTCCAAATATTATCATAGCCTATATGAGGCACCCCCTGGACTTGGCATTTTGGCTTACCACTTAAGAAATGTTAGAAAATAAAGAAAACAAATATATATGCTATATAGCCCCATGCATGTCTACACAAAATTGTGTACGGAATGCTGCACAGCATTCCAATACTCCTCGAGATTGCGTGTCCCCTGGGTGTATTCCGCCTTCAGGCGCACAATGCGCTCCTCCAGGTCACGCCACTTCTTCTTGGGTCGAGGACGTGCTTCTCCCCGTTCTGCAGCTGCCGTCGTGGTCTCCACCAAACGTTGCTCGTCTTTGAGCTGCCGCAGGAATATCCACAGGGATGGATGTCTCCTCTGGAGGGCCGCGTTCCACCGAGCGTGAAAACCTAGGAAAAAGCAAAAAGAAGAAAGGAAAGAAATAACAAACATGTTCATGTGCATACACTACAATAAATGTTTTATTTTCCATATACGGACAACAAATTGGACTCGGGCCCAGGCGTGACTGCTTAGGCCTTCATCAGTGTATAAAATTGTAATAATAATAATAATAATGTTTATTATTGTTACCCGTAATAATAATAACAACAGTGATAATGTTATATATTAATATTAATATTAATATTAATATTATTACCCCAAATTAAGTTAGTATGCCTACCTTCCACATAGTTGTTGGTCCGGTTGTCACGGGTCCTGTCGAACACGTTCCACATTGCAGGTGGAAACAGACTGTCGTCCTGGGTATAGTTGCGCTCAAGGTACCGTATGAAGCGGGTCAGACGTGGAAAGCGTCGGCGTAGATGCAGGGTATCTGCAGTAATTGAAAACTGCCTGAAGTTCTGCTCCACTAATGGAGGGGGGAGGTATCCGATGGCCATGAACTTCTGGATACACGTTTGCAGGCTGTCGTCCCTCTGGTATGCGCGTGAAAGGCCCAATTCTTTCACGCGCCTCCAGAGAGACTGACAGAAGTGAAAGTAGCAGCCTGATGACTGGCTGTTGGGCAGCTCAGTCTCGATGGCCAGCAGCAGCGAGCTTTCAAAATCAGTGATTACGCGCCGCGGTGCCCAGGCGTTCCCAGTTACGCGCCGCACCTTGCGTTTCACTTTGTGCAGAATCTGCCTATATTGGCCGACAGTTTTTCCATCAACCAAGCACATTGCCAAAGGCACCACTCGACCCAAATAATTGCCGTGTATGGTGACGAACTGCACATAGGGCCGAGGACAGCTTTTAAAAGTGCCATCTATGTAGACATCACGGCATCTACCGAGCTTGGCAAAATTGGCATTCGTCCCAAAAATCAAAACCCCCCAATCATTATCCTGGTGAATCAGAAAATTGTCCCCACGCCAAGTTCTGGCCCACTCACCCTGGACGCGCACGTCGTTCACCCCATGCGGAATGGGTGGCATGCGTGCGTTACGGCGTCGATGGAGAGTTGAGCGCACTGTCTTGAACTCTGGCACACGGTCATCCCGCGGGGCATTTCTAATTGTCTCGTCGTACACCCTTTTTATTGGCCTTGACGGGTCGGCGTCCACCGATTCCACCATTCTCCTTTTCAGAGCACTGGTCTCTATGACAGCATCATCAACTGGATGGTTGTGTTGTGCCACACTAATTATGTTAATGTCTGCACGCTCGTTGTTGACATCAAACTTTGCCGTGTGTATATAGGCACTACATGCCGGCTGTCGCCAACAACGCCAGTAGATTTTGTCTGCTGTCTCCTTGTTTTTTTGGTAACGATAACCCTCATGTACTAAAACCTTCCCCCCTCGATTCCCTGGTTGTACCGAAGCCATTGCGCGTTATGCCGTTTTGGATGCTGGACTCAAGAGAAAGCGTGCGTGTTACCTGTGCGCTTTTAAAAGCTTTACTCGAGTGGTTCCAGCCGTGCGTAATTGCGCAAAAAATCATTTGCTGACCAATGAATACCTGTGCGTAATTGTGAACTAATTCAAGTCTATCTTTCATTGGTCAACAAATGATTTTTTGCACAATTACGCACGGCTGCAACTATACTCCAGTCCAGCCCAGAAGCTGTGCGTAATTGCGCAAAATATCATTTGCTGACCAATGAATACCTGTGCGTAATTTGGAACTAATTCAAGTCTATCTTTCATTGGTCAGCAAATGATTTTTTGCACAATTACGCACGGCTGCAACTACTCCAGTCCAGACCAGAAGCTTTAAAATCGCCCAAGTAAAACGCATGCTTTCTCTTGCCCAACACCTAACCTAAGGTCAGCACGATGGAAATGATCATGAGAATGTTGGAGGCGATGGACGCTGATCCGTCTTTGCCAATACTAATGGTCTATAACCGGGTGGTTAGAGATGCTCGGGAAGATGAGCTTGTGCCACCTTTCAACGCTGTGCGCTCAACTCTGAGTCAACACCGTAACGCCCGCACGCCACCCATACCAAGTGAAGTGAACGACGTGCGCGTCGAGGGTGTGTGGGCCAGAACTTGGCGTGGGGAGAATTTTGTGATTCACCAGGATAATGATTGGGGGGTTTTGATTTTTGGGACGAATGCCAATTTTGCCAAGCTCGGTAGATGCCGTGACGTCTACATAGATGGCACTTTAAGCTGTCCTCCGCCCTATGTGCAGTACGTGACCATCCACGGCAATTATTTGGGTCGAGTGGTGCCTTTGGCAATGTGCTTGGTGAACGGAAAAACTGTCGGCCAATATAGGCAGATTCTGCACAGAGTGAAGCGCAAAGTGCGGCGCGTAACTGGGCACGCCTGGGCACCATGGCGCGTAATCACTGATTTCGAAAGCTCGCTGCTACCGGCCATCGAGACTGAGCTGCCCAACAGCCAGATATCTAGCTGTTCGTTATACTTCTATCGGTCTCTCTGGAGGCGCGTGAACGAATTGGGCCTTTCACGTGCATACCAGAGGGACGACAGTCTGCGAACGTGTATCCAGAAGTTCATGGCCATTGCATACCTGCCCCGGCCTCTATTGAGGCAGAACTTCAGGATGCTTTCGACCCATGGAGATACCATGCAACTACGCCGACGCTTTCCAAGTCTGACCCGCTTCATATGGTACCTTGAGCGGAACTACATCCAGCACGACAGTCAATTTCAACCTGCAATGTGGAACGTGTTTGACAGAACCGGAGACAATTGGACCAACAATTATGTGGAAGGTAGGCTTACTAACTATCTTGATTTGGTGTAATAATAATAATATTAATAAGGGTAATAATAATAAATACTACTACTAATAATAATGTATTATTATTATTATTATTATTACCCACAATAATACAATAGTATGAATACACTGATGAAGGCCTGAGACCGAAACGCGTCTGGCTCTGCATTGTTAAAAAAAAAGACCCTGGGCCTGAGTCCAATTTGTTGTCCATATATGGAAAACATTTATTGTAGGCCTAGTGTATGCACATGAACATGTTTGTTCTTTCTTTCTTTCCTTTCCTCCTTTTGCTTTTTTTCTAGGTTTTCACCAACGGTGGAATGCGCCCTTGCAGAGGAGGCAGAGGAGGCGTCCATCCCTGTGGATATTCATGCGGCAGCTCAAAGACGAGCAACGTTTGGTGGAGACCACGACTGCGGCTGCAGAACGGGGAGAAGCACGTCCTCGACCCAAGAGAAAGTGGCGTGACCTGGAGGAGCGCATTGTGCGCCTGAAGGCGGAATACACCCAGGGGACACGCAATCTCGAGGAGTATTGGAATGCTGTGCAGCATTCCGTACACAATTTTGTGTAGACATGCATGGGGCTATATAGCATATATATTTGTTTTCTTTATTTTCTAACATATTTGGAGCGAATCAATATTTTAAGTTAAACTAGGCTATCTAGACCCTCTGTAATTTTTATTTTTTTCACACAAAGTTGTAATGTTTATCATGCGTTAGGGTTCTTCATTCCAGGCTAGAGAGAATGTAAACATATTAGCTACAAATAATGCAGCAGGGGGATAATATCTTTGTTATTTTTGTAATGAATCAATTTCACTTCAGTTTCACTTTAAACCCTCTGAAATGTATTTATTTATTTATTATTTTCACCAAAGGTTTACGTTTAGAATATTTTGACAAAGCCATTTGTTATTTCAAGTTTTGATGTAATATCTTGTTTTTGTTTCATGTTATTTAAGTAAAGAACCCTATACTTACACCATGTTGTGACTTATTTGTGCATTATTGAATAATCATGGTATATAAAGTGACAACTGTACTTTGACAAACCTATTATTAACCAAATGTTTTACTATACGTTTTATAGATCAGGATATAGAATGTAGGCCTATATAATATAATATCTATATGAATAGCATATTCAGGGGACGCCTTGCTGCCAGCTTGGGCACAGAATTTGGAAAGCTCCTTCATACACAGACAAACGTGTGAAATGTTAATAAAATATATAGGCCAATAGGATATGCACATCCGTTTCTTGTTAGGCGGATTTGCGGACTAAATCTGCAGCATAGATTATAGTAGCCTGAGTTGGAAACATGCACGCATATATAAAAACTAATAACCTAGTCGTATTTTGGCCCTGTGACTTGAGCCAGCCGAGCAGAGAAATACCATACAAATCTTTTGCAGCAGGCGCAACAAGTCTCACGTGACCTATATCACGTCATCACTCCTCAAAATGGACAGATCTACAAGCTAACAACGGGTCATGTACGCACTGCCTTGACAACTTGTAGATCAGCTTATTTTGGCAAGCAAGTCTCTCATGCGATGGATCCACTGCGCGTTATAAATGGGCACGTATAAAAAAGCGGTTAAATTATGAGATTCAACCTCGCAACCAGGGGCTAAAATATATTATTGAATATATATAAATGATATCATATAAACCCTTACTGAACAATTGCTCACTCACCTTTACCGGTTAATATGGAGATAGGCCTACTATAGGCATATATTTCATCCATAGGCCACTTCAGCCTCATCAGATGGTAAGACTACGTTATGTGATAAGATGAAAAAGCGCTGCTAGTTACAGGACAAACGTTCCAAGTTAATTTACGGTTCCGTGCGTTTCAAAAGAGTGAAATAATAAGGAGGAGATCTTTTAAAGGATCCAAGGAAGCTCATTGTAAAGTAGAAACGTGTTTTATTTAAAATCATAGCAAGGACACTGTGCGTAATGGGCCATTACATTATTTGGAGTTTGCATGAAACCCGAAGCCTATAGCGACCCACAGCCACGCTTAAAGAAACGTCAAACAGAAGGGGGTATTCAAAGGAGCTTTATTGGGCATGAGAAAACATACATTGGTAAAGCATATGAGAGCTATGTCGCATTGTGTCATTTTTTGAAACAAATAGCTGCATAGTAACTGATAATTCAGCTCCAAATGCATCAACTTATGAACCTTGTCATGTCATAGGCTATGCATAGAGTCGTGCCCAGGGGGAATGTTGGCGATATCGCCACAATAGCGGTCATTATGGGCTAAGGAGAGTCGACCACTTACAGATCTTTTTTCTTTTATTTTGCGCGTCCCGCTGATCGAGGCGTGCGCGCAACAGAGGCGAAGGAACAACACCCACGATCCGATCGGATGGATAAAAACAGGGTAAAGGGCTTTCAGTCATTGCGTGACTGCCAAGGTTCTTTTTTTTGTGTGCTCATTTCGGCGGCACCGGCACCATGGGAGAGCGCCGATTGACATCGCTGGCCCAATGAAACCCCGGTGATTTCGGAACAAAGAACCTTCGGAGCAATGGAATTCAATGTTCGGACCAATGGGCTGTCGGAACAATGAACCCTGGGCCCACGGAGCCCATTTTCGGAATATAGAACCTTCGGAATTTAGAACCGTCGGACCAATGCCATGGCACCGACTTAAGTCATATACTGTACAGTATATAGTTCATCGTATGGATGAAATAACAGAAATAGCTAAAACTACAAGCTCAAGGCAGCTGTTCACTGTAAAAAATTAAAGTTGGGAGAACTTTTAAGGCAACAAACTTCAGAAAGTTAGACAATCAAACATAAAACTTTAAGTTTTGCTTGAATTGGTTTAGTTGGTTTATCTTAACATTTTCAGTTGCCTTAACTTTCATAATGTTTTCTTGAGTTGGTCTAACTTAAAATTCTCAGTTGCCCTAACAAGGTTTTCTGAAGTTTGTTGCCTTAAAGTTTTGAGTTTTCCCAAGTTTTTTTGAGCGGTGGACGGTAAACCGCTCCTATACATGGCTGTGCGTGTGTCTGTAGCCTTTTTCCTCAGCGTATTGCCATAGCAAAACGTGTGTGTGTAGCATAGCCTGTACATCCTAGACTCAAATCTGAAGACGTTATGCAAGCACGACCACCGCTCACTTCACATTGGGTGGGATACGGTCATACAGACATAACAGACAGACATACACAGTCAGTTGTTGGAGGGACTGGCACCGCTCAAAACAATGAATAAAAAGATATCTACTACACACACAGTATAATAAGCAGCAGGTACAGTAGATACAATATAAATGAGGTTAGACATAAGACATAAAGGTGTAAAAGAGTGGCAAGTTGTCAACGCATCGACAGGCAGAAAGGCAGAAAGCTCACAACTTCACAAGTAATAAAATAAGATCCAGCACAAAGGAAAAGTAGTTCTCTTTCTCTCATGAGGGAAACATTCCACACAGAGGAGATAAGGATAAGGAGAAACAGAAGCAGATAACCCAACTTAAGTAGAAACAGACAGAGGAAAGTCAACAGCCTGGTGACTGACAGGCAGTGTTCAGGCATTGTCTGATGGTAACCACTTGCTGTCTTAGTTATTAGTCTTTATTCAACCAGGTTAACTCATACAGTGCCAAACGACTTTTAGATCAACTTTCTCACTATGGACTTCCCTGCCAGACGACTTAAATCGACTATTACTTAGAAAAAAAAAAAGAAAAAAAAATTGATTTTTAAAAAATGTTTAAAAAAAATAATATTTGGACCCCATTAAATCTAGTAAACATGATTTCAATCGCAATTTTGCATGTTCCACCCCCCATACAACCCCATCTTTCATACAGGGCAGCCATCTTTGCTTACATAATGTAAAACATAATGGCTATTATCTCAAGAATGCCTGAACGGATTTCCAATCTTTTTTTTTTGTTTGAAAGCTGTGAACAGCCTGCACAAACATGGTGCATGATCTGTGCATGGGCGTGCATGATCTGTGCACTATAAATTACATGGAAGTCTATGGAGATTTTCTGGCAATAATGCCACTCGAGGGCATATTTAATTGGCAGTTCATTGAGAACAAGTTGTCATTTACAATAAGGAAGACATCGCAACGGCACAGAGCTACAGTTGTGTATCAGATCAGAGGTCAGTTCATATGTATCAGATCAGAGGTCAGTTCATATGTATCAGATCAGAGGTCAGTTCATATGTATCAGATCAGAGGTCAGTTCATATGTATCAGATCAGAGGTCAGTTTATCCACCTCTTTCCGCGGGAATTTACTGGAGAATCTTTTGCATCACACTTCCAGTTAACAGCAGACATACAAGCTCACGTCGCGTCGCAGATGCAACCGCTGTGAGCTTGTAGATCACACTCGGCTGCGGTTGCCGGAAGCTCCGTCCAACTTCTGCACAATGCATTATGGGATGTTGGAAAGTTGTGGATAGATAAGTGGTCAGTTTATAGCTGGGTCACATTGTTTTCACACAAAGAGAAGAAACACGCAGGAAGTTGAGACCAGATGCTGATAACAAGATGATCAGCATGCAGCGACAACACACACACACACACACACACACACACACACACACACACGCACACACACACTCACACACACGCACACACACACACACACACACACACACACACACGTGCGCTGGTGTGCGCACGGCCACAAACACA